>NW_020523340.1:0-61809 GCF_003368295.1 Carassius auratus
ACATCCTTATAACATTTATTTGATAATGTGTATAAATGTGTAATATATATATATATATATATATATATTAAAACTGTTCAAAAGTGTGGGGCTAGTAAAGTTTTTTTTTTGTTTATTTTATTTTTTATTTTTTTTGAAAGAAACAAATACTTTTTATTCAGTAAGGATGCATGTGTAAGTGATTTAAAAGTAAATAACTTTTTTCAACATTATTAATAATAAGAATTGTTCTTAAACCAGATTAGCATATTAGAATGATTTCTTAAAGATCATGTGATGCTGAAGACTAGAGGAATGGCTGCTGAAAAAAAAACAGCTTTGCTTCACAGGAATAAATTACATTTTAAAATGTTTTAAAATAAATAAAAAACACTTACTTTAAATTAAAATCATATTTCACAATATTACTGTTTATAACCTATTTTTTCACCAAATAAATGCAGCCTTTTGTGAGTTTACAAAATATATTTCTTAAAAGAGAAAAAAAAAAGATACCAACCCCAAACATTTGAATAGTAGGGCATAAACCTTACTAAATTATTTTAGATATATTCTTAAAACAAAGCTTGTACTGAACTTGCTGCTTCCTGCTTAAAAACGTTTTCCTCCTGTTTCTGTTTGTATATCTAGTGTTACTTGTTCGCCTACTTCTCAATTTGGAGGAACATCAAGTCATTCCTGGCCTTTGCTATGATCTGCCTATGTAACATGTATCTGTATGAACTGCGTAACATGTGGCAGATCCTTTTTCACGTGACGGTGGGAGCATTCATCACTCTGCAGATCCACCTGAGACAACCACAGGGCAAATCACCTGACTACAACGTTTGACCCCCTTGAACACTTTTAAGACTACGTAATGTAGCCCAACATGGCAACCCCAACCTGTTCCCACCACATTGAAGGACCAAAGAACTATGGATTGTGAAGCAGGTTTTACTAAATATTTTGCTATTCAAGAAACATCCAGTCGAGGTCACAGATAAGAAACTGGTGTTCTTGTTGACGCGAAAGGATCATAACCGAGAATTCATAAGCGCACAGTATTAGATTCACGCATTAAATATTGAAGGAAGCATTAACAGATGAATCAGATGTGCACAGTTAATATATTTCACAATAGGAAGGAATTGTTTTTTGTTTAATTGACATCAGGGCTTAAAGGGACCGCTCATCCAGAAATGAAAATTCTTACATCATCTATCTTGAACAATGGCTTGAACATGGATGGTGAACAGGGTCTGTCGAAAATAAAAAAATAATAAAATAATAAATTCTGAAAAAAGCATCAAAATAGCAAATAAATAATTATTATTTACACACAGATGCATATTTTTTATAGGATTGTTTCAATACCAAATCAAAAGTGTATATATAACTTTTTCTCTTCTTTTTTTTTGTAATTTGCAATGCTTCATTTGTCTTTTTGTCTTATTTTCAAATAGTTTTTTGCTACAAATTGAAGTTTGTAATGATTCAATTCACAGATAACTGATGACGTTTTTTTTTTTTTTTTCAAAAATGAAATAAATTAATTGAAAAATACTTTTGCTGCACCTTAACTGTGTGTAAGAAACCAATCAAAATGTAAGTTATTATTCACTAGTTTAGTAGTTCATTATAAAAAAAAAAACCTCTTGCTTGACCGTTGTAATAATTCATATTTTATTGCAGTAAATCACAGCTTATACCATCATCAAAACATTTCCTTTCGTGTTCCACTGAATAAAGAAATCATTAAAACTTTTCATTCTTGGGTGAACTTGTCCTTTAAGATGTCATTTTAGAATTTTTTGATGTATTGTATGACGCTTTCTCTATTGTGATTGTTAAAGCCAATTCATATGCAAGACTTTTTATAGCTGCCTTTTTAAAAAGAATTGACCTTGCTGGATTTTCACTCCTTTCTGCAAAATCAGACTTTGGTGATTTTATTTTGTCATATGCTTTCATCGATGCCTAATTTGGGTGTCACTGTGTTTGTGGTCATTAGTCAGACGTCTCTGCTCTGAAGGCAGAATCAGATGTGTTATTTATCAATCATGTCTATGCTGCCTGCAAGGTGTTGCTTCCTGCAAATGACATGTGGTTGGCTAAGAGAAATGGAATCACACTAATAGACAGACTCTGTTTTTTACCCCCTCATTGTTTGCTGCCTTTTGTCAACGGGTCCTGTTCAGTGACTGTTGAGTGGTATAAATGAGTTTTGTTTTATTCTGTTTCTGTTCACCCTGCTTTGTTTTCATTGTGCAAATGACAGGTTGAATGGATGATTGACAGATTAAAGGGTCAAGGGGTTTTTAATTCCTCAGACGAATGTTACGTCGCATTTCTTTTTTCCCTAAGTGTCAGTGATCAAAGATGGCATCTGCATCTTTGTATTACAGTGTATCTCAAGGCTCTCTCTCCAGCAGTAGTGCATTGCCAGTTTGTTTGTACTCAGATGAAAGGCCCTGCTAGAAATAATCAGTTAAAAACCCTGATTTGCATGATTGTGTGCTTTCCTTTTTTCTTTTTGCACTTTACGCATTTATAAAAATATTAGCACCAGAGAGGGGGGATACACAAAGTTGAAAAATATTACTGCATTATTGTTTTACGAGAAAATACTTCTTTAGTCTTACTACTTAAAAAAGTTCATGTTTAATTCAATGTGTTACTTGTTTCTTTGTAATTAATTGTGAAACTTCCATGCATTTTCAAAGTGAAATGTCTTTCTACACGGGTGTTTTAAAGTGTTGTGTCACTAGTTTCTCTGTCATACACAGTCTAAATGTTTGAATATGTGCTTCTAAAGTCAAATAAGTTAAGAGGCTCGCCCAATTTATAAACCTGTTGCTATTCTCAAATCCTTAGAGCTGCAGTGATGATGATGATGATGATGATGATGATTGTGGTTATTAGAAGAAGTCATTTGGCTTTTAGAAGCATGACAAATTAAAGTAATGTTCCAGGTGATTCCAGTGAATGCTTTTGTGTATGCGAAAATTACAGCCCATTTAGGCTTATTTGTACTTAGTGAGGGGGAAAGTCTGTACATTTCTGACGTCTGTGAATTGATGTGATTTTTTCCAGCTTATGTTCACTGCTGATCTAATTTTATAGTTGCATAGCACACTACAGTGAATGGAAGCATGAAACCACAAAGTAAAGGGGGTAAATGAATGGAAAAACACAAGTTAAAAGTACATTTGAGTCAAATTAGTTTTTTTTTTTTCAGATTTTTTTTTTAGGTATAGTTTGATGCGTTTGAAAAGAAAAAATAGAGAAAATCAAATAAATTGAAGATCACGAAGGGGGTTGGGAATGGACAAAAAAAAAAAAAATCATGTAATATTCCACCTTTGTGGTTCAAGGCTTGCTTCCAGAACTGCATTATCAGGGTGAGAAATGATTTGAGTGATTTTTATGATATTGTGCTTCGCCTCAGGTCTTTCTAACCTTTTGACTGCTGGATCAAACCCAAACCACTTGGCCATTAGACTGTTTTTAATGTCAATGAAATGCCATTCTCACGCCCAGCACAATGGCCTTTCTTTCATGCTTTATAAAACAGCTTTGTTCCGTCAAACTGACCGGATCGGACGCATGCAGAGACCAAATTCAAGTGCAGTCAAGCCGATAGTATTTCATGGACACATTTTTTAAGATAAAAAAGGTCAGGTTTGCCAGAGGGGGAAGTGTTCTGAAATTATGTGAATTATAACATGCCTGAGTG
Organism: Carassius auratus; assembly: GCF_003368295.1. NCBI lineage: Eukaryota > Metazoa > Chordata > Actinopteri > Cypriniformes > Cyprinidae > Carassius > Carassius auratus. The sequence goes on from NW_020523340.1 coordinate 3,719, forward strand.
ACCAAACAGCCACTTCGTGGGGTTTGTGTTCTTAGATCTATTTCTGGACACATTCTGTTTATGACCGGCCTCGAAACTGCTCAGTTTAAAAGTTTGAATAATCGAACAAAAAATTAAAGAGACAAATGTTTAAATTAGCATACAATAATTAACCTGTCCGTACAACGAGAGCAGTAAAAGATTTGTACAGAAACATGGAAACATTGGAGGCAAGGATTAATGGCGGCGCACTCCTGCCACCTTCTGGTTATGTAATGCAATAAATATGTCAAAACCAAAACACAGCAATGTCAAAATGCCATAAAATGGATGTGCATATCCTGAATGAATACCTGTATTTGAAAGGCAGCACTATACCTTTGCAACAATCGTCTTGATGTCCAGATGTTCGCAATCATCTGAAATATAAATACGGAAAAGATCAATCACAATTCAGTATGAAAATACTGAATTTACGAAAGACGACCAATCCTAATTCGATATGTTAATATAGTACCAACGACGGAAATGAATTTCCACAAAGAAGAGAGTACTTCTTATGGTATTACCAAAAGCATCTACAAAACCAAAATTAAAGTTCAAATCCTATAATCATAGCTACATAATTTCAGAGTGAGTTTAATATTATAATAGTTCATTTGGATGTATAAAACAGCATTGAGTTTTGAGGTTGCAGATAACCAAAGACAACCCAAGATGAAGCTCCACAGGAATAGTACGTTAAATGGCAGAACTCAGCAGGACATAAAATGTGGTATTTAACTTACTTGACATCTCTTATCTCGGTGCTTTCGTTTAGATAACAAACACAAGGAAGTGAATTAAAACTTTTTTTTAAAAGTGTGTAAATTTATCCTCGCAGTTAAATATGCAGAGATGCCTACTTGTAAGCCATTCATAAACTAATCCCACGATGAAAGTAAAACTGTCTCAGCTGCGCCGTTAAAACTTTACTGTTTAAAAATCCCGCATTGGCTCTACCAATGGCGTGAATTCGGGGCGGGCCTAGATTATCATCAGACCAATAGCGTAAGGGGGGGGGGGTACAGAAAAAACACATCACTTTTAATTTTTTCAAATGGCAACTGCGTCATCTAACATTAAAAGACGACAAAAGTGCCATGATGACACTAAATACAAAAACATTCAACCAAACATTGAACACTGTAGAAAATTGATTCGTGATTAAATAATTAGGCCTACTTTATAATTGTATTGGGGTCACATGCTATACAGGGGTCATATGATGTGATTTCAAGTTTTCCTTTCTTTTTGGAGTGTTACAAGCTTTTGGTGCATAAAGAAGATTTGGGAAGTTGCAAAGACTAAAGTCTCAAATTCAAAGAGATATTCTTTATAAAAAGGTAAGACCACGCCCCCCTAAAATGCCTCGTTTAATCATGCCACCACATATCTACATCAAGATGTGGGAAGACATGCATAACGCCACCCAAATGTTCATGCAAAGAAAGAAGGCATAACCTTTGATTCTCGCTGTTGCCGCCGGCGCCATGTCATGGAGATGATGTTTCATTGTGAAAGAACTACTTTCTTTGGCCTTCCCAAAGAGGACACAACTACAAATCAGTGGTTAAGTTGTATTTACAGCACTGTTCCAGAAGAGTTTAACCCAAATATTTGAGTGTGTTCTGTACATTTTATGAAGTACTGTTTCCTGATCCTGGGAGAAAAGACTACAATGCCAGCTGTTCTGACTCACAAACTGTAAGTACATTTACATACAGGTGTGTCAATAAATTTAAATGTCATGGAAAAGTTAATTTATTTCAGTAATTCAAATACAAATTGTGAAACTCGTGTATTAAATAAATCCAGTGCACACAGACTGAAGTAGTTTAAGTCTTTTAATTGTTATGATTTTGTAAAAGTAGTACAAGTAAAAGTAGATGTATCTAAATAAAAAATGACTCCAGTAAAAGTAGAAAGTCCTCCATTCAAACATCACTCGAGTAAAAGTACAAAAGTATCCGATTTAAAATATACTTAAGTACCGGAAGTAAAAAGTGAATATTAAAATTAACTGTAAATATCAATAATTAAGCAGATCAGTTGTTTTGGGAGTGATATGCAGTGTTTTAATTGAACAAATGATGAGATTAGATACTTAAGAATTTGTTAGATTTACAATCATATGAGACAATGAAGAACCTTATCGCAGTATAGGGATTGAACTTTCAATATGTTCCATAACCTCATAGCTGCATCAAACAGAAGATGTGCAAGTTACAAGGTAAGACTGTTTCAGAATATCAATGAGGAAGAACCACCTCTTTAAAGAGTTAATTCTCCCAAAAATGAAAATTCTGTCATTCGCATTTTAGGGGCTAAATATCATGTTATTGCTATTGTTATTGTCCCTTCGACCTGCGGACATGAAAAACAACCACAGACTTGGCAACACTGGCTGACATATACTACACAGAGCCGTAATTCACTGACAATCTACACAAAAAGATTTTTTTCTCGATTTTGAAAGCGATTTTGAGTTAGTTGTCGGTGGACTATGGCTCTGTGTGGTAACTGCCGCTCCACCTGAACCAGTGTTGCCAAGTCCGTGGTTGTTTTTCATGTCCGCTGATCGAAGAAAACCCAATCCCAATTTCTTGATATTTAGCGCCTAAAATGTGAATTTTACAAGGCAACCCTCCCAATAAACATATATTTTAACCCCGGGAAGCAATTTTTTATCCTGGAAACAGGTTTGTGCTAGTTTTGGACTAGTTTTGAGAAGCAACTGGTCAGGATTGGTTGTGAAAACCTGGCGACCCTGATCTGAACGCACGTGCTGGAGATATACTTCTAATTACAGCATCTTTACTGATGAGATGAGCATGAAAATCGCATTCGATTTTTTGCACAGCCCTACTGAAATTTAATTCACCCATGGCAGGCAAAGAAGACATTTCAGCCAATAAAAATCTCCCTTGACTTACAGTATTGTTCAAAATAATAGCAGTACAATGTGACTAACCAGAATAATCAAGGTTTTTAGTATATTTTTTATTGCTACGTGGCAAACAAGTTACCAGTAGGTTCAGTAGATTCTCAGAAAACAAACAAGACCCAGCATTCATGATATGCACGCTCTTAAGGCTGTGCAATTGGGCAATTAGTTGAAAGGGTTGTGTTCAAAAAAATAGCAGTGTCTACCTTTGACTGTACAAACTCAAAACTATTTTGTACAAACATTTTTTTTTTTCTGGGATTTAGCAATCCTGTGAATCACTAAACTAATATTTAGTTGTATGACCACAGTTTTTTTAAAACTGCTTGACATCTGTGTGGCATGGAGTCAACCAACTTGTGGCACCTCTCAGCTGTTATTCCACTCCATGATTCTTTAACAACATTCCACAATTCATTCACATTTCTTGGTTTTGCTTCAGAAACAGCATTTTTGATATCACCCCACAAGTTCTCAATTGGATTAAGGTCTGGAGATTGGGCTGGCCACTCCATAACATTAATTTTGTTGGTTTGGAACCAAGACTTTGCCCGTTTACTAGTGTGTTTTGGGTCATTGTCTTGTTGAAACAACCATTTCAAGGGCATGTCCTCTTCAGCATAGGGCAACATGACCTCTTCAAGTATTTTAACATATGCAAACTGATCCATGATCCCTGGTATGCGATAAATAGGCCCAACACCATAGTAGGAGAAACATGCCCATATCATGATGCTTGCACCTCCATGCTTCACTGTCTTCACTGTGTACTGTGGCTTGAATTCAGAGTTTGGGGGTCGTCTCACAAACTGCCTGTGGCCCTTGGACCCAAAAAGAACAATTTTACTCTCATCAGTCCACAAAAGAAATGTTCCTCCATTTCTCTTTAGGCCAGTTGATGTGTTCTTTGGCAAATTGTAACCTCTTCTGCACATGCCTTTTTTTTAACAGAGGGACTTTGCGGGGGATTCTTGAAAATAGATTAGCTTCACACAGATGTCTTCTAACTGTCACAGTACTTACAGGTAACTCCAGACTGTCTTTGATCATCCTGGAGGTGATCATTGGCTGAGCCTTTGCCATTCTGGTTATTCTTCTATCCATTTTGATGGTTGTCTTCCGTTTTCTTCCACGTCTCTCTGGTTTTGCTCTCCATTTTAAGGCATTGGAGATCATTTTAGCTGAACAGCCTATCATTTTTTGCACCTCTTTATAGGTTTTCCCCTCTCTAATCAACTTTTTAATCAAAGTATGCTGTTCTTCTGAACAATGTCTTGAACGACCCATTTTCCTCAGCTTTCAAATGCATGTTGGCTTCATCCTTAAATAGGGGCCACCTGATTCACACCTGTTTCTTCACAAAATTGATGACCTCAGTGATTGAATGCCACACTGCTATTTTTTTGAACACACCCCTTTCAACTAATTCAACTAATTGCCCAATTGCACAGCCTTAAGAGCGTGCATATCATGAATGCTGGGTCTCATTTGTTTTCTGAGAATCTACTGAACCTACTGGTAACTTGTTTGCCACGTAGCAAAAAAAAAATATACGAAAAACCTTGATTATTCTGGTTAGTCACATTGTACTGCTATTATTTTGAACAATACTGTAAGTGAATTCAAACATATCCTTGAGATATGGCCATGGGTAATCCCTTTCGGGAATCTCGGGATCATTGCGGGCAGCAAGAGCTGCACTATCACCTATTTTAGTGGTCATCTTCCACCTTGAACTAACTGCTGCGTGACCATATGTTGGCAAAGAACTCGTGAAGTCGCACGTTCTTTTTTTCAAAAGAAAACCCAATTTTTCAATGGTTTGTAAAATCATAGTAAATACTTGAAGATACATGCATGGGCATGGGGAAATGTATCGGAGTAAAAAGTAAACTTTGTCTTTAATAAAGTAGTGGAGTAAGAGTGAAAGTAGATGCAAATAAAACATACTCAAGTAAAGTACAGATCACCAAAAAAAAATACTTAAGTAAATTAGTAAAGAATTTTTACTTTGTTACTTACCACCACTGCATTTACCACAAACCCACCAATTTAATAACTCAGCAAATTAGAATGGTGGCATGCCAATCAGCTAATCAACTCAAAACACCAGCAAAAGTTTCCTGAGTCTTCAAAATAGTCTTTCAGTTTGGTTCACTAGGCTACACTATCATGGGGAAGACTGCTGATCTGACAGTTGTCCAGAAGTAAATCATTTACAACCTTCACAAGGAGAGTAGGACACAAAAATGTAATGCCAAAGAAGCTGGCTGTTCACAGAGTGCTGTATCCAAGCATGTTAACAGAAAGCTGAGTGGAAGGAAAAAGAGTGGTGAAAAAGATGCACAACCAACCGAGAGAACTGCAGCCTTATGAGGGTTGTCAAGCAAAATCAATTCAAGAATTTGAGTGAACTTCACAAGGAATTAACTGAGGCTGGGGTCAAGGCATCAAGAGCCAACACACACAGACGTGTAAAGGAATTTGGCTACAGTTGTTGTAGTCCTCTTGTTAAGCCACTCCTGTACCATAGACAATGTCAGAGGCGTCTTACCTGGGCTAAGGAGAAGAAGAACTGGACTGTTGCCCAGTGATCCAAAGTCCTTTTTTCAGATGAGAGCAAGTTTTGTATTTCATTTGTAAACCAAGGTCCTAGAGTCTGGAGGAAGAGTGGAGAAGCTCATAGCCAAGTTGATTGAAGTCCAATGTTAAGTTTCCACAGTCTGTGATGATTTGGGGTGCATTGTCATCTGCTGGTGGTCCATTGTGTTTTTTGAAAACCAAAGTTACTTCACCCATTTACCAAGAAATTTTGGAGCACTTCATGCTTCCTTCTGGTTACCAGCTTTTTGTAGATGCTGATTTCATTTTCCAGCAGGATTTGAGACCTGCCCACACTGCCAAAAGCACCAAAAGTTGGTTAAATGACCATTAGTGTGCTTGACTGGCCAGCAAACTCACCATTTTTTTTATTGGTCTTATGAAGTATTCTAATTTGTTGAGATTTAGAGTGAATTGGTGAGTTTTTGTTAAACGTGAGCCAAAATCATCACAATTAAAAGAACCAAAGACTTAAACTACTTCAGTTTGTGTGGACTGATCAGGGCCAGAATATCAGTCTCTGTTTTGGTATGTGAAACCTGCCCACTGCCAGTTTACCCAATTGTATTTTGGCACCCCAGGTTTTCAGATGGCGGAACACATTGCATTACAGCAAATACACAATATGATGTTCTTTTTAGCAACATACTATGACCCCTTTAATAGTGGGAATTGCCAATTACAACTCTGAAATAAAAATGTAAAGTCTGTACAAATAGAAGAAATCATGAATATAATTGGGAATCATGTCAAAAATAAAAATAAAAACAATTTCATTTATTTCTATTAATCTATTTTAAAATGTATGCAGTTTTGTTCGCTTGGCTGTTTTTTCGTCAGATGTCTTTTTAAAAATATGATGTAATTACGTTGCTGTCAGCCAATCGCTGCATTGCTGATTGTGGTTTCAAGTATTGATACATCCAGTGTTCCAGTGTTTTTGATGCTAAATTTATCTATTTTTCACACTACCCTAGCAATTTTTTCTTCCAAAAGCACCTATCAACATATTTAGTTATTTTTAACATTTATTTGGCAACCTTTGGCAACTTTTAGCAACAAATCGGCCTTGTTTTAGCAACTTCCCTTGAAAATTAGTTGGCAACACTGGATAAATCTGCACTTTTTGGGAACATGAGAACACTCATTAATCTTAGACAACTTAATCCAGATATTTGTATCAAATCCGCAAATTCATTTGAAGAACCAAATTAACCAGAGTTCAGTTATCACCACTACTAGATCTGTAATCTTTCAAATAATCGCAGATGTATTAAGCAAGGCATGAAGAACGGACTCCAGGACCAAATATAGTTTACAGTTTCATAACACATGAAATGCAGATTTATTTTTCCAACACATTATATCATAATCCTACTTGACTGTATCTGAAATAGGTAAAGCAAAAAAAAGTTACTTGTAACCAGTTTGTGTACACACTGCAATTATTACATACAAGGCCTCATTGGAGAAAATGGACATTCATTGGGTCGTACCATCAGACTGAACTGAGGGAGAGAAGGAAATGCTGGTCGAGCTGCAGTGCAAAAATGGTGAAGATTTGTGGCACAACAAAATCATTCCTAGAGGATCCCCACTTGTTGTCCCACGCACTATAAATGCTAGGCTAAAATCAGTATTTGCACTTTTGTTTGCCAAGCTTTAAACGACTGTGGCTGTTCTGAAACACTCAATTGCCATTTTGCCTCCTGCAAATCTATTTTCTACTCAGAATTACATTGTAGTGTACTTGACAGGATACAGAAACCCTTTTTGGAGAAAGGCCAAACATATTATGCTTAAATGGTTACAAGGCAAGCTACTGAGTTTATCCAAAGGGACGCAGCAACAGAAAAGGGTGACTGATAATTTACACTTAAAAACCTCTCCCTCCTGTTCAAATGTGCAGGATTGTGTTCCATTATGTATTTATATGTATGTATTTATAGACAGCATTCTAATATATTAATGTATAAAATATATTATCTAAAATAGCATTGACAGTTTAGCTTTTGGAGTCAAAATATAAAATGTTAAAAATACAAAAACAGCCATATTTGACCATTTTCCTCTGTCCTTAAAAGTGTCTTCAGTGTATACAAGTGTCTGTAGTCTGGAGAATGTAAATTTGTGTTTGGAACAGACACAGTCACATGCCCTGTTCATGCCGCCAGCGACTTGCATGTCACACCATCCACCGTTCCGGTTGGTTACTTGTTAAGTCTCATTTCTTATTGACAGCTAGTTTACACTGCTAAAATGAACATTCTGGAAGAAAAAAAATATTTTTGTATTTAGGTTGTAACGGTGCATTATGCATTGTATTAAAGATTAACAAGAATCAGTATGCGCTCTTTGTCAATGTGGGCGGCCATTTATCTATAAATAAACGCTGACCTATTTGGGTCCACATACAGTCATATGCATCGTTTTTTAAATACTGACCCTGCACATGATTAAAGACATAAATTGCTTGTTTCTGACTGAAGACAGATTGACATACTCCATCAGGTTGGTCTAAATTGGACCTGAGCAAATCCCAACACTGAAAATGAATTTTCAAGTCGGCGGTGGCATAAACAGGGCTTTATTCTCAACTCTAGATCATTCAGAGCTAACACTGTCAATGCTCGCTCCCCCTTACCAGTAACAACCACAGTCGCTGCAGCAAAGTTCAGGAAACCATAAAGGGTTTGCAGAGCTGCTGTGCTCACTATGGCCTTCTACATTATATTAGCTCATTGTGATATCTCTATCTACTTTGATATCACCTAGACAGTGTTGAACACAACAAGACCAATTGAACAGAACTCTTTACATACACTGATGAATCATATACACATAAAACATGTGTTTTACAGGTATATTGGCTTCAGTGTTCATGCAGTTGTTTCGGAGCCACCAGGACCACTCAGTGGATTAAGATCGCAGTCCAGCCACACCTGAGACCACCAAAGCCAGGTGCAGAGAATGCAGTTCATCTGTCCTCTCTTGGCAATATCAGAAATATAAGACCGGGAGGACTGCTTTGTATGCCTTGAGATTCCTTTGTTTCTTTGGTCTCTGAGGATGAACCGTCTTTCTGAGCTGTTCCATGCCTTAAATAAAGGGGCCAAAGGCCTCTGTTAATCCTATAGGAAGTCTCAGTGTGCAAAGAGGCCTTTTTTAGACTGGCTGAAGGCTGTTTCTGAACAAATCCTATTGTGATTGGTCCAAGAGGATGCCTTTTAACAGCCTGGGAGGCCCGGCCCTAAGTGTCTCGTCCTCATATCATCTCGAAAATGTTCTGAATATCAGACGTTGAGTGTTAACTGCTGTTGGGTCCTCCATTTAGGAAGTAGGTTGTCATTTCTCCTTTGCCCTTCACTTTCACAACGCCTCTGCACTCCAGTGTGTAGTTATATGAGCTGAGAACCTGGTAGAGGTCAGTTGTGACCTAAAAAGAGAGAAATAATAAAATATTTGTTAATCATTTCACATAATGTTTCTTCGTTTAAACTTTTTAAACATCTTAAAACTGTATTTATTTCCAGGGTTAATTTAGATTTTGAATCACAGATTTTCAATCTTTTAGACCCTACAGTACTTACAGGATATCTGGCCAATCACAGAAACCTAGAATGCATCTCACCTGTATTCTCTCAGGTACCCCAGTGCTGTCCATACGGCTGGCTACATTCACAGTATTCCCCCATATGTCATATTGCGGTTTACGAGCCCCTATGACACCAGCCACGACGGGACCTATATTGAGACCTACAGTACAAGGTCTCATGACAACATGCTTTTCATTTTATAACAGTAAAATATTTGAGTCATTATATGAAAGTCTTTGTCTGACAGAATGTTACATTGCTACAGAAAGCCTTTTTGCAAGGGTAAAGGGACTATTTCATAAAATGAATCAAATTAAAATAATACAGATAAGGCAGCTTATTGGAGGAAATCTAAGAGTGGCTAAGCCAAATCCTTACCGATCTTCATTTTGAAGTTATTGAAAGAGTGTTCATTGATGTACTTCATCTGGTCCATGAGGCGCATTGCGTAGTCGGCTAGAGCGCGAATGTGTGACCTTCCTGCTTTATCATAAGTGGAGTCATTAAGCCCAGACGCGGCCATGTAGGTGCTGCCAATGGTTTTGATCTTTTCTAGTTGACGAAACTGATCCTCGCTAATGATCTGCAAGAAAAGTGAAATGAGGTTATGACCTTCATCTAGAAATGAGAAGGTAATAAACTTCTACATTTGTATGGACACAGTCGTTTTAGAAAGACTTGAAGATGTAGGTTTCACACACAGGTTTAAATAGAGACCAACTGTTGCAAAGAAAGTAAAAAAAAATATTTATATGCAAGAACTAAATAAAAAAATAAAAAACGGTCTGTTTGACATTTATTTATTAATAGATACAAATAAAAAAAAACATTAATAAACACACACACGCGTTATGAATTAGACATTTATATACAGACTACTTTAAATGGAATGTTTTTAGTATTTTTTGTTTTATTGTTATTTACTTGATTGATAGTATTTTCAACTCCAACTGCAGTAGAAAGTTAGTCAATTGTACAATTGTACCGCACTTAAAAGTAGCTTAAAAGTATTGCAACAGTTCTAAGGTTTGTCAGAAATCGCCGTACCTCATCAAAGTCGGCGATGATCTCGTTGAGGAGTCTCAAGCACTCCACACCTTCATTGTTGGCCTCCAGTTCCACGTAGAACTCAGAGAAATTGCTGATGGAGGCAAACATGACAGCCACACATTCACACGACTGATAATACAGCTCGTCATTCCGCCGCTCGCGCGCCAGAAAGTGTGCGGCCACGTCTTTGGGCAAGATGTTGTGGAGAAGCCGACGGTTGTAGGCCTGAAGTTCTTCCATCTCCTCCTTCTCCTCTGTGGCCTGTGAATGCAACAAAATAAAGGATGATGCTACAAATAACAGAAAGGTAGAGAAATCAACTTGATAAATGTTGCATTGCTGCAACACTGAGGGCCCTATTTTAACGATCTAAGCGCTATGGCGGTTCGCTGTTTACATGGCAGAATTTGTTGGCGGAAAAGCTGAACGCTTCTCAAGCGAAGAAACCAATCTGCTTGTGCGCAAAGTTAATGCGCACGAGTAGATCATCTACGGGACAAGCGGGAATCCACCAAAGCTTCCTGAGGGGAAGAAGGCATAGGATGGAGTAGAATTTCATTTATCATTATAAGTAGTAATAGGCTGAATTGCAAATAGGTAGCCTAAGTCTAATACACGCAATGACTATCTAATCATTACATTTTTATATTTATGTAGCCTACGGAGTGATATTCTTTTACTTTGTGATCGTTTTGATTTTAATATTTGGCATATTTGTGTGACGTGCATCCCTGTGTGTGATAAGCAAAGTCAATGCGCACTGTGGACCCTCCCAGAGGCTCATTTTCTACCAACGCGTTCTTTAAATAACAAAAAAAAGCAGTCTATTTTCAGCTCCTTCAATTAGCAACGTGCCAGCAATGCGCCTGAAAACACCTCTTTTTTAGACCAGCATGCCCATGGGCACACAAATGGGCGCAAATGCATTTGCTAATTAAACGACGTGGCGCTGGACGGGGAAATGCACGAGAAAGAAAAAAAAAAAAAAAAAAAGCAAAAAAAGCAAACACACTTGCGCTGCGCCTTGTGTCCCATTGCGCCGGGTGTATGATAGGGCCCTGAAAGCCAAACTGGATCAATATGCAATATTGCATAAATCCACCATTACTACCGTTGAAAGGTTTGGGGTTGGTGAGATTGTTTTTAAATGCTTTTAATAAAGTCTCTTATGCTCACTAGGGCTACATTTATTTGATCACAAATCAGTTAAAAGAGTAATACTGTGTAATTCTATTACAATTTAAAATGACTAATATATCTATTTGTGATTCTGAGTTCAAAGTTGCATTTTTAAGCAGTCATAACATACATTTTCTACATCATTACACAGACAAGCACACCTGTAACTTCCAGAGAAAGTCTAGTCTGGCTGTAGACTCCACCTGCTGTGCATGAAGGTAGAGAGCCAGCACAAAAACTGTGATGACAACTGGAGTCATGATCTTTAGAGGAACCCGGGTGTCCATTGCACAGCTGCAACACACAGATCACTGACTTTCAACAACTTTCACACCATAAGGCAAACAGCATGATGATCTAAAGCGTTCAAATCTAACTGAGTACATTTTAATCTGTTAACATGATTAATATCATATCAGGACAACACTAGATCAGGCCACATGGTCACACGTTTGATTTATTCCTGTGGTGACAGCAATCTTCATGGTCATGCAATAAAAACAACAAGCTCACTGGCATTTCTTTGAGATCAGTGTCTCGATTTCATTGATTTTATCTTACATTGTTCCATTAATATACTCTCTGTGAAGACAAAGAAAAAGCAAATGCATCAGAGGTAAAGAGCACAGCTGACTTTATCTTTAATATAGACTCAGTAGAACTGATAGGACAAAAAAGCAACTACTTCATTAGCCGGGTTATATAAAGATCCAAGACACTGTGACGCTTGGCTAAAATCTAGATACTCACATGGCATTGGCATTGGCCATGACTAGTAGGTCCACATTGTCAAAAAGGCTGACCTCGGGCACCTCCATGATAAGCACGTACAGGATCTCAATGAAGAGCATGAGGAAGAGTTTACCAATACTGCTGATCTGTAGGAACACTGAGCAGGCCAGTAAACTGAGCAGCACACATGAAGAGAAATACTGCAGAAAGAGAAAAACATTCAGACATTAGTCTTCCGCTCTCCCCTTATCTTATTCCATAAATGATTTATCCTTTGGTAAGCAAGGGATGTAAAGCTACATTTCTCCAAATCTGTCAATGAAGTAACAAACCCGTCTACACCTTGGATGATCTGAAGGTAAGTACATTTCCAGCAAATTTTCACAAAACTACAAAACTGAACTGGTCTGAGAACAGTGCCACACCTCTGGGAAATTGCAGGCGGGTGACGAGCTGTTGCAGAGGCTGTCCTGAGACCAGAGAGTGTAGTTGAAGGAAGAGTTGCGGACATGGCAAACGTTCACATCACTGGGGCTGATGTTAAACTCCTGTCCTAAACATGTCTTCAGGTCATCCGTACTGCAGGTGAACTAAAGGACAGATGAAGATTCATTTAATTAATCACTACACATGTCAAAAGTCAATTACTCAAAAGCATATGATGATTGCAGAATTAAAGATTTCTATTTTTGCAATTCTGTCTTTAAGTCGTTAAATATTGTGAGACAGATTAAGTGTTAGTTGCACGGCTCTATGGCTACACAGTTTATGTATCACTTAATGTATCACTAGTGCATGAAATAACTAAATATCTGAGACATTAAGGCACAGGATACTGAGGTTAAGACTTGTAAGACTCACAATGTTAATGAAAGCGGAGAGAAAGACCAGGACGATTGTAAAAACCCCCACCAGGGTGCTGTTGAGTCTGGACTGAACAATCCTTTTTGACAGAGTTTGCAGAGGCACAGGGAAAAACTGTCAATAGAGAGAGAAACATGAATTGAGTTTCACAATTTTAATAAACATAACTCAAGGGTATCTAAGGACCATTTAATGCGCTCACATTATGATTTTTACAAATAAAAGTATAAAGGTAAACTTAAGATGTTTTTCTTTTGAACTTTCTGCTCAGAAATCCTGAAAAAAAGTATATTGAGGTTTGCCATCACAGAAATAAATTACTTATATATTCAAATAGAAAACAGTTATTTTACATAATATTTTTTAATTAAATAAATGAAGTCTTGGTGAGCATAATAGAGTTCATCTTTTATATATGTATATATATATATATATATATGTATATGTATATGTATATGTATATGTATATGTATATATGTATATGTATATGTATGTATGTATGTATGTATGTATATATATATATATATATATATATATATATATATATATATATATATATATATAAAACACAAGATAAAAAGACCTTATGGATGTTGTGGTTTTGCAGAGATTTTGTAGCACATGCTTCTGTGAAAGACTTTTTTACGGGTCAGGAAGTTCAGAATCTAATTCCACTGCATCTCTAAGGAAAGACCTGCGATGCCCCCTTGTTGCCCATGGAGCGATGCAGTGACAGTTCCACCTCAGTGTGCACAAATGAGCTGCCAGCGCTTCACTGTGTCTCTGGCTTTGCTCTGTGTGACTCATTGTCTCAGGAGACCTGCTCAAATTGACGCAGCTAAAACCCCAATATCAATCAAACCCGCTCAGGTTATTTTAGTGGAGAATTTGAAGGTTGATAAACACTTGGATATAGCGATGATGTGTCTGTAAGAGTGTTAGGAAATGGTCTGTGAAGGACGTGTTAAGATGCATTGTTTTCTAGGGCTGAGGAGGAGGGTTTTGTGTTTTCCTGCATTGTTGTTAATGTTGCTCAAGATTTGTCTCTTTATTCTATAAAAAAGAATTACTATTATGCAGAATTTCCCAATGTTGCACTTATATTATATAGGCTAAAATCCATTCAATACCAACATTTCACTGACCCCAAAACAGGAGTAAATGGCTGAGATAAACATGACGGCCATCAGGAGGACGAGGCACAACATATAGAAGCCAACCATCAACCCAGAACTGCAGAAAAACAAACAGGTGTAGAAGAGGAAACCAGGTGAATAGAAAATAACTGTGTCATTTTAAACAACTATTATATATCATAATTAACATAGGGTCTAAGGGAGAGGAAAGACCTCCCCTGGCTGTTTTGGCTGCTCAGGTACTAACTATCGTCACCTTTACAAAGTCAAAATGAATGAAAGCTTCTGTGTATGAAGGCTATGTGTCATTCCCATTCAAAATCAAACAAAACCTTCTCTAAGCCTCTGGCTTGTTTGAATGGACCAGAAAACATTTGCTAGGATCAGACATTTAACTGAAGTGTACTTACTGTGGCACAATGACGATCTGAATGAAGCAGATGAATAAAAAGACGAGGGAGGCGCAGGCTACGTATGCTCCGAACCTGGCGTCTACCTGTTTGGAGTACTGAGAGAAGGTGAGGAAAGAGGAGAGAAAAGAGTGGGGTTACAAACACAGTTCAAATAGCATGTGAAAGCAAGTAGTGTTTTACCGACTGAGGGGGGTAGTTCATTGTCTACTTCAGTTTGTACTCAAAACCAGGGTTCCCAGTCAAAGGGTTTTCTTTAACTTTACCAGTTACCACTTTGGGATAATTGGCTGATTTGAAAAAATATATATATTTTACAGATATTGCCATTTTAAACCCATTAAAGGCATATTTCAGCCAAAAATGACAATTCTGTCACACTGATCGTTTAAGATAATTAAGATATTTTTGATGAAATCCGAGAGCTTTTTGACCCTCCATAGTCAGCAATGGTAATTAATGACAGAAGTTTCATTTTTGGGTGATCTGATTAAAATCAGAAAAAAATAAAACTGTAAAACTGTTTGTTAAACTTGTTTGTTACAAAAAAGGCTAAACTAAACTAAACTAAACTTAACTAAACGGCAGTCTGCAGTGTCACATGACCCTTCAGAAATCATTCTTATATGCTGATTTGGTTCTCAGCATTTCTTAATAATGTTGAAAACAGTTGTGCTGCTTAATATTCCGGTGAAAAAAAAGAGGACATTTTTCTTTGATGAACAGAAAGTTAAAAAGAGAACTGTTTGAAATAGATATCCTCAGTAACATCAGAAATGTCTTTGTCAGCTTTTGATCAATGTACTGTAATGTGTCGTTTCTAAATAAAACAATTTCTTTCAAAAACAAAAAACTATGGAAGAGAACTCTTGAATCAACTCTTCAGTGATTCATTCATGAGCCTAAAATAGACGTTCTGGACACAGACAATGGAAGCTACAAAAGCAATAATTATCTCCACTACAAACTGGAAGCAAGTCTCTGAAAGAGCCGTGTGATCAGTGCCAGACGTGTGAGGACTGGTGCATAACAGGCTGAAAAACATTTGGATGTGACTGTAGATGGAGGATGTGAACACCAAATGCAGACGCTGAGAAACTTTCTTTCCATTACCCTTTCATCACTATCTTCACAAAGAAAACTAGTCTCCTACGTGTGAAAAAAAGTACATCTTTTCTGGGAAAGTTTGGCATCTCTCTGAGGTAGGGGAGGTCAGTGTGACAAATACTTTGAAGGTAACACCATAAAATGACTTAAATCACAGTGCAGCATAAAGACGTCAGTCTCTGACTCATTCCAATCTGGACCTTGAATTTCATTGCCTCTATTCATCGTAGCAGCGTGCCACATCTTTGTGCTATGCAAAGTATTTTTTTCTGTACAACAGTACTATAATGTACTTCTGATTGGCTCTCTGCCCTATTTCTTGCTATGCAACTGAAGGAACAATTTACCAGTTACATTAACTAATGATCTGTTAAAATGTTAGTTCCTGCTCAAAAGTCATGCAATTTACAACAAAATCCCTACAAGGCTAGAAAATGTCAGCTTGATAATGCAATTAAATCAAAAGAACCGGCAACTATGCTTTTTTTTTTTTTTTTTATAATTGTTTAAGCTTGACTGGCATAAAAATGAGTGATTTTTAGTGGACAACAATATGAAAAGTGGCCTATTCTTCACAAAAAGCTTTCATATAGTGCATAGACTTTTTTTATGTTTTTTTTGGAGCTTGACAGCTGTGATCTTGACATCTTTTATTTTAGCATTTATTATATACTATTTTAGTACTTTTTAATATTTAGCTTTTATTTTTTCAGTTTTCAGTTAAATTTGTGATTAATTTTGTTACATGCTTTTGTCATTTTTGTTGACTTTTTTATTTCTATCTAGCTTTATTTTTATTTCAGTTTCAGTTCTAGTAATTTTATACGTCGACTTATTTTATTTTAGTAAGTTGCCATTTTATTTAATTGAATATTTATTTCAACAAAACAATAGTTTTTTTCAATGTATGGAAAAGAACAGTGTGAACATTTTGCTAAATTTCTCATTTGTTGTGGTTCAAGGAAAAAGAAAAAGAAACATAGTGTGGATTAGCATTATTAGCTAGATCAAGTTTTATCTTTTCATCGAAGCTAGTCATGAAAGTCGTACCTTCTTCTCCAGGTCAGGTTCTCGGAACGTCAGCAGAAATTTCTTGACGTGTTCGGACCGTAATCGGTCGATGCTTCGAGCATCAATGGCACGGCCCAGAAACTCATCCACCTCATCCTCAGGGTTCAGGTTTTCTTGCGTGTTTCTGAAAATGAAATGTCTAGATAACAAGAGGGGACATGGTTTTCTACTTTTTTCTCTCTTCTTAGTTAGCCTTTAACTTACTACTATAGTTTAATACTATAAAGCTAGACCACCAGAAAGCAGCAGCACCACACCCCCAAAAAAACATGACAGAATTAAGTGCAGCTCAGAATCATTGTGGTTAGTCTAGATGATTTTCAGTAAAACTGTGTTATTTACATTAAAAGCCACAAAACATCTGCTAAAGAATTCAAGGCCTAGCAATCATGTTCATGCAATTCAGTAACTAAATCACATCAGCAAAACTACATTCTGCATTTTAATTCAAATACTGAAAGTGTCATTTGACAGAGAAGTGTCAAAATGGACATATAATAGGTTTGTAGTCTCATTTTTTAAAATGAGGTTTGATGATGAATAAATGGTAAGCATTTGACCCCATACATTTGAAGGGTAGAGTATATGAGATCAATTCTGTAATCGACTATTAATAAAAGAACTGGCATGAAGATGTGTTCCATATACTCACTTGTCTTTGGGATCCTCAAATCCCTGCAACAAAATTAAAAGAGAAAATGCATTACACATGAATGCAAAATGGATGAGATCTGTACAATCAGCACAGCAGTGACCCCTTCTGGAGGACCTCAAATAAAGTAACACAGCTTCTTGATTACGGAGATAGAAAATTCAAAAGCTATATTCCCAGGAAAAACTGGAAAATGTTCACACCACAAACTTCTTTTCTTGTTGGAGTAATAATAATAATAATAAAAAAATAAAAAAAATGATTTACCCAACACCCTATTCCAAAACAAGCATGAATCTCTATTAATTCCATACACTTTCAAACTGAAGGTAACCGAACAGTGAAGGAAAAACGGAGAGGAAACCAAACAGGCTCATGTTTCACATGTGCTTTAGCGGTTAGTGTTTTGTCCATTCCTCAAAGGGTTTTGATTTTACACAAAACATAGATACTGCCTATAAAGACATCTAACACAGGCATCACAAGTTACATACATAACACATACAAATGTTGGTTAAAATAACTTGTATTACTGTAAATATATATATATATATATA
Organism: Carassius auratus; assembly: GCF_003368295.1. Taxonomy (NCBI): domain Eukaryota; kingdom Metazoa; phylum Chordata; class Actinopteri; order Cypriniformes; family Cyprinidae; genus Carassius; species Carassius auratus. The sequence goes on from NW_020523340.1 coordinate 21,639, forward strand.
TATATATATATATATATATATATATATATATATATATATATATATATATATATATATATATATATATATATATATATATATATATATATATATATGTGTATGTATATTGTCATTAATAATATATATTCTAAATATGAAAATTCATATTAATACCGAGCACACTTTAAATCGATCTTCAAAACTGACTGCAAACGTTTAAGTATACCTTTTTAGGTGTAAAGACCACAAAATCTCTGTCCAGAACATACCGCAAACATTTTAGTTTTTCCTGTAGTATTGGTAAAGAAATTAAGCTTTTTATTACTTTTTAAAATGACTTGTATTGGTAGTGACTTATGAAAACTGGTGATTTAAGAAACCCATTCTCTACAATAAGTGCTTTGGATAAAAGCAACCGCTAAATGACTACATACTTAATATTTCAAAAATAGCAGATATACGGGTCAGGGAACAGACTGAATGTTCCCATTAAATATCAAATGACCATTTTAATGGTAATTTCTAACTACTAAACATTAAATTATGAGAGTAGAAAGCATCCATGAGACAAGTTGCTAGATGCATAATAATAGTCTCTAGATGTATAGTCTCGGGAGACTCAGATGCGCTCCCACACACAGGCCTGCATGTATTCACTCAACAGAGACTATGACCCAGTCAGTATGTTGATGTGTTAACGCAATGCCTTCTGGGATAACGCAAGCCTCTAGACAATACACCAGACAAAAACAGGTGTTGTTATTATGAAACAGATAATCTATCCGTGAGAATACACTACATGTTTATCTGCCTTCATCAATGCTCTGTTTGTGTAGGCTTGGACAGATATCTGGCAATAGAAGCCAGTCTGAGCTCCAGTAGGATATATCGAGCGGGATTTATCTGTGCCACTATCAAACAAAAACAGCACAAATAATTACAAACAGGTTCCCACTATCTGCTGTTGGTTGGACAAACACATATTCCAACCGCAAAATACAATATTTACCACCCCCCTGCTGGTGGATTGTGCAACTACACCATTTATAAAAAAATAAAAAAAACAGCTTTCAAAACATAAAAAACATACTGCTGTCTCTCTCTGCTTTGTGATTTAAAAAGTTTGAGGTCTGTGAAGAAGTCTCTTATGCTCATTTTAAAGCTGCATGCTTTTTTTCCAGTAATGTTAAAATAGTTTATTTTAGTGTTTTAAAATGCTATTTATTCCAGTGATGAATAAATAGTTGATTATTCTAGAGTTCTGTGTCACATGATCCAGAAATCATACTAATATGCAGGGGAACATTTCTTATTATTATTAATGTTGAAAACAGTTATGCTGCTTAATACGTTTGTTGAAAACAATGTTTTCAAAAATATATTTGAAAAATATTTTTTTTGGAAACATTATAAATGTCTTAGTAATTTAGTAATTTAATGCACCCTTGTTTAAAAAAAGGAAAAAAATATTATATATATATATATATATATATATATATATATATATATATATATATATATATATATATATATATATATAATATTTTTTCCTTTTTTTAAACAAGGGTGCATTAAATTACTAAATTACTATATATATATATATATATATATATATATATATATATATATATATATATATATATATATATATATATATATATATATATATATATATATATATACACATACATACACACACATACATACATATATATATATATATATGTATATATACACACACACATATATATATATATACACACACACACACACACACACACACACACATTATTATTATTTTTTACTTTTAAATTGAGTGAATGCATATTTTAATTATAGCTTTAATGAGGAGAAATCAACCTATGAATGGTTAATTCCTACTGTACATTAAACTGGGACTGGAAAAGGTTTTCTAACAGAAATATCAATTTTGTTAATACTTTGAATGAACTTTGAATACTTTGAATGAACTTTTTCTTTTTTTTATAAATATTCTGTTTCTCACTTTAATTTTAAATTTAAAGAATGACATGGATACCTTTAACAAAATAATTCCAGTTGTATATAAAAATGGGACTAGAAAAAGGTTTCTAACATAGAAATTACATATTATTGTAAATTTTAACTGTAGACACGTCTTGTTATAATGGAAACATCAATATTCCTGTCATGTTTTATTTGAGAACTAATCTGAAGCATATCGGTTGTAGCCAGGACAAGTTATGCTGGATTTCTGTGTTCCTTCTTACTATGCTAACCAAGATGAGAAGGAACAGGTGATTCAGGCAAAAAAAAGAAAAAAAAAAAAAGATAAAGGGTATTCCCATGGAGCTCACAGGAACTGATTGCTGGTTCCACTTTGCCTGATTAAATCCCTCAGGATGGTATGTGAGGCAATCCAGCTTTATTTAATTAAAGGGCCATTCCCTTTGGGTTCCAGAGCCGGGGAAGAGCTGAGAACTGAATGAATGAAAAGGGACTACACAGAGCATGAGGCCTTTTACATGTGGCGCTAAAGCAATGACCTTGGGATTGTTTTGGATTAGTTAACACATGGTATAAAAAGCCTCCCCTGTCAAAGCCCTTATCCTCCAATAGAGGTGCTAATGGGTTTAAGACACGGCAATTAGATTAAATGCAAACCAACTGGTTTTAAGCACTCAGATAATGCTCTCGTCCTACAAGGGTGGCTAATCAAAAGTGTAGCTTCCTCACCATCCTCTTCATCTCCTTGGAGACCTGATTGCCACCCATGTGATTGTAGAAGGGCCGGTCTGTCCAGTGAGTGTTATTATGCGTGACCGAGTTGGTACGTTGCCGGTTCATTTTAGCAATCATTGCCTTTTCTTCTGTCTGTGAAGGGAAATACAAAACAGGAGCAGTATTACGGTCCATGCTTTTTAATGTCATAGTCATTAACTTGCTTGTCTAGCTTGACATCACATTTCCCTGAATTTATCCACATAGCTTATTGGCATTCCTCTGCTGCCCAGCATCATGTGAGTCATGCTATTCCTGAGTGCTAAGCATTTCTGCTTGAAAAGCAGTGAATATTAATGGAGAATCATAGCTTGTCGACCTCAGCTGTCTCAGGTTACAAGGTTTAATAAGTAATTCGAAATACACAAGAGAAAGGAGACTCTGAAATGATTTATCTCACCTGAATTTATAAAATTGAACTGATACCATTTGTTGATGAGGAGAAAAAAAAAAAGGTCTCACCCGCTTCTGACTGCAGCCCACAATGAGGTAGGTTTCTATGTTGTGCTTCTTGAGATAGAGGTTTCTTTCTCCACCAAATCCAGGTTCTACATCATAATCACCATTCAGATAGTTCAGGGTGGCCTTGGTGATATGAATACGCCTGAGATGATAAAAACAATATTTGGAATGAAAAACGAATGTCTTCAATATCGAGTATGTGCTGGTTACAATTTTTTCACAGTGTGTGAAACAGAACGCATAATGGAGTAATAAATGTTTGAGTTATTGTCAGCAAGTGGCCTTCATTTACAAAAAAAAAAGAAAAAGAAAGGTAAACGTTGGGATGATTACTTCCATTTCCAGTTGGACTAAATGAAAGATTAGTCAGTGTTAAGTTATTGTTATTGATATACTAATATAGATTTTGTTAATATTTTGAATGAGAATTTATTTTTCTATTTTCATTAGTAATTTTTATACTATCAATATTTTATAATGAATTTATTTTCACTTAACTTTGTTGTGTATTTGTCATTTTGTTTATGTCTATAACTAAAATTTATCAAAAATGAGAAAAGTTATCTTAAGTAAAATAAGTGTAATATAGTTAATGTTTATATTATTTTAAAATAAAATAATACATATTAAATTATATAGCTATAAAATAATATAAATGTATTATTTTCTCTATATCATCTTGATGTTAATTTTAAGAAAATTGCAAAATTATTACAATTTCCTATATGATTAACCATATTTAGACATTTTGATAATAGTTGTAGTAAATCGGTCAGGAATGCTATGGACAGTGTACATACTACAGACAGCAGTATTCTAGTATGGCATTTTGAACACTGCGAAGAAAAATAACTGGAAAGAGACTTAAAAGACTTGTCTGAACTTGTCTTGTGTTAATGGAAAAAAACAACACCACATTTTCAGATTTTAAAAGTGAAGAGACACAGGGAGTTCAGGTGAGAAAACATGGGTAAAAAAAATAAAATAATCCGAAGTTCATGAACCCACCCTGCTTTGCCCCCAGCTTCCATGTGATTGGCCAAGGTGACATCGTTGGACCAGACATCAAACTGCCACTTCCTTAATCCCAGCACCCCACAGTGGACTCGCCCGCTGTGTATCCCCACACGCATGTTAACGTTGACGCCGGTGACTTCCCTCACCAACCTGGAGCACAGAGTCAAAAAAACCTGTTAATCACATATAATGATATAACACATTAACAATATACTAATATACTAACAGTATATTCTAAAGTTGATATTAAACTTCCAGTTTTACCAGTCAGAACTGTAAACAAGTTTAAAGGGGCAGTGTGTAAATTGTAAATTGAAGACAGCAGAGAGCGATGAGATTCTTTACAAAGGTAAATCAAGGAATTATTTTTACTTAATTATTCAATAAATCGTTGTTATTGCGAATGTTAATGTACTTGTTCATTATTGTGTCAGTGTTTTATTCACAAAAACAACGATGTGATTAAACGCTCTGTAGAGCAGTTTAACCGTTTAGGGCTACTGTACAAACATGGTAGCGACTTCCATGTAAGGGGACCCGTGGTGTATGTAGATAAAATTACTCAATCTAAGGTAATAAACACCTAACAGTTCATTAAAAAAGCCTCTGAAACACCTCTGAAAACGTAGTTATGTATATTATATTGCATTTCTGTAAATAGATCATTGTAAATATTACACATTGCACCTTTAAAACTGCTAAACCTTATTAGAAACCATGGTGTCTGCTATCAACTGAAATGAAAAGAGTGTCTTCATAGAAATAATAATATCTCTAAAGAAAGTGGCACTTTCCCAATGTTAATAAGCAGGTATAATTGTGAATGATTTACATTTCAAATTTTTTGTTTCCCCCAAAAAATGAGTCTTATTTGAATTCAAACATCGAATTTTACTTAGAATATCAATAAGACACACAGGAAAAGGTTGAGTATTAGGAATATTTTAATAAGGTGAAACAACTTATCCCTATATGTGAAAAGTCGCACCCTGAAATGCACGTTTCCACTAGGCACACCAACAAGTTAACGCAGCACATTCTGATCCCCACGTCACACAGCAAACAAGCCATCAAACTCTTTTGAACATTGAAGATGACAGGCAAGTCTGTGGAAAAATGGTCTGTTCCTGTGATGGGGCGCTGGGCCGGCTGGCTGCAGCTCAGTGAAACACAGACACGTGCTCATTGGAGCAGAAACCCAGTCACCACCAATCCTGCCTTAACAAACAACTGCTCAGAGACACTGAACATCAGAGAAGTCACGTCCACACGCATGCGAGACAAATAACCTGGAAACAACTCAATTAAGGGATGACTGACCTGACCAATTAGAACAGCAGGACAAACTCAGAGAGAGCAATTCAAAGTTTCTGGTAAGAACGTAATGCTTACAACAATTTAGCCTTGATTAGCAAAAGCAGGTAAATAAGATTAAGTGTTCTGCCTCAACTCAACCCTTCTGTGAACCTGTACTGTACTGTGTGTTCCACGAACAGGGTACAAAACAGTGCCTGAAACCCAGTTTTTTTTTCAAGAGTTGGCCAGTCAAAAGATGTACTTAACCTTCAAAAAATACTGATCAATAGACATTTCAAAGGAGTTCAGACTAAATATGAGTTGTTTTATTATTTTTCGAAGAGGTTCATTATTTATCAAATATAAAATTTAAATTTTCTAGGAATAAACCACCTGAAAGAAAAAAATGCTTAGGGATATACAAATAAAAAAAAAAAAAAATCACACATTTAAGAACAAATAATTAAAAAATAAAACATTTTTTTTTAATAATAAGATTAAAATATTTAGTCTTGTTTTAAAAAATATATATTTTATTTTAATATATATAATAAAAAAAAATAGTAAAAAACACATAAACCTATACCTAGATTTTGTCCATTTTGTATATGTGTGTGTTTATATATAGGCAAGGGTATATGTATTTGTACATAATATGTACATTATTCTATATTACATTTAGTGTTATAAGAATATTTTTAATGACTGACATCAACATTTCTAACTGCCAGTTTGTGTTCCACTACAGCATCTGTTTTGTATCTTCTGGCTGAAGTACATTTCCAGTGAGGCATTAAAAATGAGACACAAAAGCCTTGCTGTTCCTGTCTGAAGAACAGAAGCAACACTATGATACTCACGAGATTGCTTCGATCATGTCGACACCCATCTCCACGCAGCAATGCGCATGGTCGGCCCGGGCCTCGGGCAGCCCGGACACGCAGTAGTAGCAGTCGCCCAGGATCTTAATCCGCAGACAGTGATTCTCCTGCAATGGGATCAACAATGACCAATAATCAAATTACAGCTGTTTGAGTGGCTATAGGTCAGTATGTATGTTTTTATTTTTTATATATACATTTTTTCTTTCACTCAAAAATTAAATAATGTGTCACACATCATTTCATAGCCATTAGGAGGTGACACTGGATAACCCATACAGGGATGTGTTACATATATAGCTTTTATATCCTATTTAAAACCCCTTCACATACCGCAAAAGGTTTTTCCTTTTAAGGGTGTGGATTTTCATAGGGATTTATATGATTTATGAAGAAAAAACAAACTCAAAACTCAACTGTTCCCAAATGGCTTAGAAATGTCAGATTTTAAGATTTAAATATTTTATGTAGTAGGTTTGGCACCCCACTTTCATGAATTCAGAAATCCTGCCCAGTTTGTCCTGATATTTTGCTTGGAAAACATGAGTAGTCTTAACAAAAAGCTCTTGGAAATGCCAAGAAGGAAAATTCTGTCATTATTTGTTAATCATCAAATATGACTTTAGAAGACTTGCAATATACAGTATAGTGTAAAATAGCATATATGACGTTTTTATGGTGCTTTTGCATCCTGTTTGAATCTTGAAACCTCCAGTCAGCATTTATTGTAACTGAATGGAAAAGAGAAGAACAACCAAATCATTCTCCAAAATTTGGAAGAAAAAAGTTAAAAAAAAAGTTTTAGAGGTTTGAAATGACATAAGGGGGAAAAAAATTACATAAATGTCTTTTTGTGACCCACTTTATATCAGGTGGCTATAACTACTATGCACTTACATCACAAAATAAGTCAAATGTACTTTTTGTGTTAATATTGTATGGCAAAATTCTGCCATTGTGGTGGGATATCGGTAAGGTTAGAGACAGGTTTGGTGGTATGGGTGAACCAAAACATGAAGAGTTTCTTTATTTAATCAACGTATGACTTCAGAAGACGTCCACTATAGGCTAGTATAGTATATATATGACACTTTTATGGTGTTTTTGCATGTTTTTTGAAGCTGGAGTACTATAGGTATCTTAGTTTGTAAGTCATCAAAACAGGAGACGAGGATCCAGTGGAGAGCAGAGGAAGCCTAAGGCTGGGCACAGGACTCACGGCAGCAGGACCGGGTCTTATGACAGCCACCTGAATGTCACCCCAGCGCATGCCTTCATTTAACCCGCAGCCCATACAACAACCTCTATTGTTGATCATCAGGGCCAAGTGCGCGTGCATACTTTTTTGTCTTTTTGCTCGAAGGTTCAGTGAAATGTGCAAACATCTAAACAGACAACAGATGGTTTCCCCTTTGAGCGGCATCTCTCTGCAGCAGCAGAGTACGTGCACAAATGCATGGCAACTCGGCTGCGATGAGTCACCAGCACTGGTGGAGATAACGAGGAGATAGTTGAGCTGGAAAACAGCGGCAAGCTCAGTGTGAGAAGCGTGGTCTGACAGGAGGGAGGGCTTGTCTATCCCAGTCAGCTGTGTGAGTGGGATGCAAGCGGAATTAATATGATGACATCTCAGTTTGCCATCGTGTTTTGTCAAAAAAGCTGTTCGGCTGAGGGCGTGGGCTGTTGTGCGGACACTTACGGCGGCCAGTTTGTCGAATCGTGCGAAGAGCTCATTGAGGGTCATCACTAACTCCTGGGCCGTGCACTGGGAAGCCAGACTGGTGAAGCCCTCGATATCGGCAAAGAGTATACTGCGGAGAGAGAGAGAAATAGGAGTTGGAGGTTTCATCAGTTATCTCAATGTTTTTCTTATTGTTAACCGAAGGTCTCTTTTTTTTTTTTTACCATGCTTTCACCATCATTTATTTTTGTTGCATTTCAAATTTATTTTAATGTACAGATATTCAATACTAAAGCATTAAATAATTATTCCTTAAAAATCTTAAAAATAAAAAATATATATTTCTTGTATAAATCTCAAAATCTAATTTAGTCAAATAATGCAATAAACATTACAAATATTATTTAAAAAATACTGAATTAATTTTAGTTAAGATACAATACTAATAATACAAGTAGTCTTAATAACAAACTTGGCCATTATATTCCCAACAATATTTCAAATTCCATTTAATCACAAAATATTTTCAAACCCAATACATAATTAGATAGATAGATAGATAGATAGATAGATAGATAGATAGATAGATAGATAGATAGATAGATAGATAGATAGATAGATAGATAGATAGATAGATAGATCTATAATAGTGTGTATAAAGAGTAATAAAAAGAAAGGGAGGTTTATTTAATAAAAAAAAAAAAAAATGATGCAAGTCCAGCCCACAATTTGCAAACACAAAGAAAGTTCATAAGGAAATCACGGGTTTGACTCGCAGGGAACATACATTATAAGATGTATACACTGTCATTGTGGATAAAAAGCATTTGCCACATAAATAATAAACCCAATGAAAAATCAGGTCATTCTTGTTAATCATCCCAGACTCTCCTCGCCACACATCAATGCAGTGCACATTTACCTATATTACAAGGTTGTCACAGTAACCTGGCTGACAATTGAAACCCTTGCCCACAGCTATTCATTTCAATTGACCATTTGTGAAGCAGACTTTACATAGATACAATATGAGCTATCTAATGTTGTGATCCCAGCGTCATAGCTCCATTACCATTCCAATGGCACAGCAGACAGCTTCGGATGAGAGTGTGTGCTCTCTTTAGAAATAGATGACATTCACATTAAGAGAATGTTGGGCCTACAGAGACGAGAAAGTGAATAAAGCATGATATTCCCCTGTGGGAGCCAGTTACAGATATGGTATATATGATATCTTCTTTGTGCACCTTGAATAAAATACAAAACAAACCCTTGTGGGCTGTAATGACTTTTCCTATTCGATATTCATCTGCAGAGCTTTTACCAATGCTGACATTGATCTAGTTTTATTTCTAACAGCTCAGGGCTGGTCTGACACTCAAGCTAGTGTCTCAGAAGAAGCCCAGGATCCGGGTGACTGTGACCTCTCAGTTCAGACTCAATATCATAAACGATTTCCAGAAATGTTTAAAAGGGGCCCAGAAGGCAGGCGGTTTTCGAACAACACACTCATCTCATGTGATGTTTGCAATGTGGCTTGGATCTCTGGAAAAAAGCCTGACTTCTTAATGGCTTTCAATCAATTAATCTATGTGTGAACTCTAACATTGCAGACCATCTGCAAAAATATCCTTCAAACCTCAATTAAATATTTTTATGCAGATTTCAGGCTGTCTTCAATTGTCCTTAAACCCAAAAACTTGTCACACAGACAAGTTAAATATTTACTTTATTTCTTAATTCTAATAAATAAAATATGAAGCTATTCATGAATGCAACTGATCCTAAGACAAATTTTTAGAATAGATTTTTTTTTTGCCAGATTTAATTATTCAAATTAGATTATTTGAATTACTGGAATTGATTTGGGTCTCTTAACTGGCCCCAGTTGGTTATATGATACAATTCAATGCAGAAAAGGACAACAGATCCTCTTGCTGCCTATTCTACGATGTCAATACGCCATACTGAATTAATGATGCCACCTTTTCATGGTAAATCAAGTGAACAAAGAGCATCACAAGACCATGTCTGAAGCCCTGATCAACAACAAAAGCATCAGATAACTGTACTGTACACAAGTCTCTTAGAAGCTGTCTTAACGACAAAACTAAGTCAATCAAACTAAAAACCAATTTTGCTATGGTTTCACCTTTAACTTTTTGTTTCCTGAAAGGTAAAATGAAGTATTTCATATATACACCAGTAGGGTTGGGTATCGAAAACCGGTTCCGTATTAGAACCAGTTCCAAATAAAAAAAAAAACGGGTATTCAATAAGGTGCGTGCATTTCGATTCTGCTTAACGATTCCTGCGTTTGCATTTCAATTTGATTAAAAACAATAAAGTGCAGGAACGGAAAGAATTTGCGCTGTTTGTGTGCAGCGCACACGAAGCAAGCGCGTGCACAGAAAGCAGCGGTCGGCGGTCGTGTCCATTCTCGGAATTTTCCGTGTATTTCCACTATAGAAAAGGTTGTTCCGAGCCCAAACTGACTTCTTTCATATTTGTCAACCAATATACAGAAAACTACATCAGTATATCATCATAAACACAGCCGTTTTTGTCTTACGAGAACGTAAACAGACGAGAAAGAAAACACAAATGTACAGTATTTTTGCTTAAAGAGACAACAGCCTAATAAACGCGCTGCCTGTCATTAATGTTAATCAAAGAACGAAAGAAAATCATTCACTGATCTTAACTTAATATATTTAATAACTTTAATTGATTAATCTTTATTTTATTTATAAAAAGAAAACTATGCAGTTTTTAAACTTTTAATTAGTTTATCTACCTGAAATTTTATTTAGTTGTATTTATTTATGATATTGTTAATCAAATTGTTTGTTCCCATCTTATTACTGACTGTTTACTTGTCTTTAACACTTTAATATTTGAAATTTATATTAATCTAGTTGTTTTAGCTATGGTGTTTTTTTTTTAAAGCACAGGCAAAAATCCTCTTGCAGTGTTTTGTAGGCTGCTGATGTTATTCAGCTGCAACCAGAATGCTTTGTAAAATGACAGAATACATGTTTGACATCTAAATGTTTGACTTATTTTTTTTTTTATAATGGAATGTTTTATCTTATGGGAAGCGAAACTATGAATCGATAAGAATCAGAATCGATAAGCAGAATCAGAATTGATAAAATTCTAATGATACCCAACCCTACATACCAGTTTGTTTATTATTTCAATTAAAATAATTATTTTATATTTTATTATGTAAACCAGCATAATAGCATTTTGGGTGAACTATCCCTTTAAAATAACTAAAAGCACACTAACACCACAAAGTCTAAATTTAAACCCTCGCTTATACAATATAGTATCCAGAAACCATTACATTAGTCATAGATCAAAGGTTTCTCTATAGCTGACGGATCTATTAGAGCTGCTATATATAAAAGCTTAAATAAAAGGCCTCTCCTGGGTGGGTGGATTAAGGTTAGTTGACTCTGAAAGTAGACAGAGTGCAGTGCTCTGAAGGATAGCGTCTGGGCTGCTGCAGGCATCTCAGGCGGATCTTTAAACCTCATTTAATCGTTAACACAGAGGTGACTCATCAGCTCCCTGCAGTCAGGACCAAAAATGTCGCTGCAGTGTGGCACAATGGCAGGATGGCTCTTTAAAAAGAATCCAAACACATTACAACCTCTGGAGTATTATAAACACACTCTAGGTTCTTTATTAGGTGCTTTTAATCTGGGGCTTTTAGTATGTAAACATCACGCAACGTATTAAATGAAATTCAGAGCACACTAGAAGAAAAGACTGCCTAGAATGTCAGCTTTCTAGAAACCAGCAATGCCAATCATTGAGGAAATCAGCTGTGGTTAAATTTATCCCAGTCAACAAGAAAAAATGTCTGCAAATTCACATTTAAATAGTTTTAAAAATGTTTTGAAAAAAAAAATTAAAATACACATGTTTATATGCTGCAAATCACAAATGTAATATATTTTTTAAAATAAATAATGTAAATGAAGGTCTCTTATGCTCAATGCATTTATTTGATACAAATACAGTAAAAACAGTTCTACTGTAAAATAGTATTACATTTTAAAATGTCTGCTTTCTATTTCAGTATTTTTAATGTGTAATCTTCATTTAATATCATAATGTAATCTTCATTTAAACATTGCTTATTGTCAATGTTGAAAACCATGGTCCTACTTAATATTTTTGTAGAAACCATGATATATTTTTATTAGATTTCAGGATTTTTTGACGAATAGAAAATTCAAAAGAGCAGCATTTATGTGAATTAGAACTTTCATGTAACATTCTAAATGATTTTAGTGTTACTTTTGATCTATGCTTCCTTGTTAAATAAAATATACATTTCTTAAAAGAAAGTAATAATAATTCTAACCCAAACTTTTAATCGGTAGTGTATAAACAACTATTCTCATACAAATATACTAAGCATAATGATTATGCATGCTGTTTACTGATTATTCTCATAGAAGATATATAGATATATATATATATATATATTGAGTGAGATATATATATTGTGTCGATGGGGACAAAACAACAGCTTTTGCCAGAGGCAATGTTAATGGATTTGTGCTGACAGCAGCCCTAAGGTCAAATGTAGCTGCTTTTTGAACATACTAAATTATACTTGGAGTTAGAATAGCAAAGTGTTGACAGAAAAATTTTCAGCATGAAAACCACTTCAGCCAAAAAAGAAAGTCCCTGGTTGGAATGTTGCACAAAGTCACACCTCCTGCTTATATAACATGGCCCCCTAAATCCATCAAGGGTCACTGCTTGAGAGGTCTGACATCCTGATCGAATCGCTCCTGGAGCTCAAACTGATTCTACAATTGCTGAATTATGATATTGGATATAAAGCTGTTGTATAAAAGCCTGTCAAATCTGTCTCGCTCCACAACAGCGATTTGTAGAAAATTGCTAATTGAACAAATATTTAAACTATATTTCAACTATAGTGTTTCCTTGTTGCATAAAACTTTTTATAGTATGTCAAATTCATTTCAAATGTGCAGCATGTGAGCAAATCCACTGAAAATCACCAGTACCTTTCCTTCTAATTTTCAGACCCTAAAACACAACAGAATTAAATGAATTAAAAAGACATTTCTTCATATTAGCATGATCATTGCACCATAATTTTACAGACTTTTTTTAGTTTAAGCTACACAGTTAGAACACAGTAGAATTGTGCTTATAGGAGTTATTCATATTCCCTTTGGGGAAGAAAAAACTACCTTCAGTTTCAAACCATGCTTTATAAGTCACAGAAATATGACAGACAGGGATCAGAAATGGCTCAAGGAAGGAAAAAAAAAAACAATGAAAAAAAAAAAAATTGGCAAAATATATTGGAAAATCCCTTACGATTGTAAGTCTAGACATTCATTTGTAAATGCTAAAATTAAATAATATAATTTTTTCAAGGCTAACTGACATGTCCATCAAACTTGTTTTTGGCCTAGAATGTGTCCCCCCTGAGGAAAATATGAAATCAGAATTTCATTGATGTCCACAACCGTTAAAATTAGCCGGTGCCGCACCAGTCAAACTATCAGTTTATTCCTCGAGCAAAACTCCCAGGCTTCTCGTTCCACAATAGTGTGGGTTTCGCTCCGGAGCAAAGATTCAGACACAGACACTGTTACATAACTGTCCTCAGCAATTAAACCACTGGGTCCTCTAGTAACAGACCTATCAATATTCCACTTAGCGAGATACCGCTTGGCTGCACACTTACATAATTCCTCTGAACATGGAGCTTGTTTGGTGGGGGCTTTACTGGAAACAGATAAGAGACAGAACCTCGATAGAAATAAAATAGTAGTTTTACTAGTCTTAGCTGTAATATGGTGTGGCAGGCAGTAGCCATGCCTTAACACTCCGCCGCTAAATCCAACAACTCCCCTGTCAAACCGTTTTATTTCTTGGGTTAATCTTCTACCCTCCAGATTTAGAATTCATAATCGTGGAGAATCATAATTCATCACATGGATTCCCGAGTTGTCTTATGTCATCGACCTGAGGCTCACATGCTTTTAAACTCAAGTTTTCGTAAGATTACAGCGGTGTTAAAACATGGACATGAGGTAAAACAACTTCTTGTGTTTATGATGTATCCAACTAGTCTAGTGGTGTGAAAATCAGCTCGCAATCGGTGGGAAAGTGTCTGTAGACGGTCAGAAGAGCTGCCTTGACACACGGGATGGTCAGCTGGAGAGAGAGATGAGCGAGTGTTTTCTTCTCTCAAGCCACAAGAGGGTGCAATATCTAACGCTTATCAGATTTATAAAACACTTAGGAGCTCTGTTCCAAAACCTAGTAAGCTTCTTATCAGGGAATCACTGAAGTCTGAGGCAGTATATACAATAAATAATATATATATATATATATATATATATATATATATATATATATATATATATATATATATATATATATATATATATATAATCTGAGATGGTTAACTGCCAGACAGAAATGCCTGACAAATGTAAATATACCCTACTAATATTTCACGCAATGCAAAAAATCTAACAATGTAACAGTATCATATTAGTTTAGCAACATGCTAATAGGTGAAGATTTTGTATTTGTCTATAAGGTTTCATTTTCAGTTCTCAACAGGGTAACTGTGTATAAGGGCAGCTTACTCGAAAAGCATTGATCTCATAAGCTAACTAAGTACTAACATAATTATATGTTAAACTAATTGCATTTGATTACTGTGGGCTGAAAAGGCTTTAAAAGTGCTTTGAGATGCACACACTTACAACCGTCTTTCAGGCTATTTGGGGAGCCACTCTTACCTCACATTGTCATGCTTTTGAATATAGATCTTGTGGAACATCATATCTTCTTGTTTGGCATTGATGTCGGCTTTCATCTCCATGGCGACATGTCGCGGAAGCACAGAGAGGAGGAGGCGTTCCTGCAAACGATGAGAGTGATAGTAAAGTGAAAGTAAGCAAAAGACAAGTAGTAAATGACGTTCATTCTAAAACATTATCCCATATATTACAAATATTACACTGACTGTGACAGGAGAATAGTTATTTTAACTACTGAGGCCATACTGTTATTTTCAAAACACCGAAAAAAAAACTATTAATGGCCTCAGTGGGCTTCTGTGTTTGCAGAAACTGACATTATTTTTTCCTTTGTTGCCACTGTGAATCTCCGTACTGTTCTAGGATGTGGTTCTGATCTCACAAATGAATCAGCACTACCTATACGTCTCTGTGCACTGGTTTTCTCACAGTTTCAAATCTAAACTGAAAATCAATTGACATGTGAATGGACTCCAGCTGAAGGATTTTCATTCATTTAGCTCTATCCCAAGCAATCTAAAGCTATTTCCTCACACATATTTGAGTCTAAAAGAAAGAAAGAAACATTTGCACAGAATGTTGCATGCTAATATACTTCAGTTTTTATATGGTTCTACCAGCTGCTTAAATAAATACCTTTGTATTAATTTATGGTACTTTGGGTACCTGATTATGGTACTTAATGTAATATTCTTAAAATGTTTTTCAAAGAATTCTATTATGCTCACCAAGGCTGCACTTATTTCATCAATAATAATCTAACTGACTCTTGACTTTTAAACGATATCTGTGCCTGGAGAATAAATCTCATAGAATTCAGATACTAGAATTTAAAATCTGCTCTTATGATATCTGGTGGACTCTCACCTGTTGCTGGTTTTCTCTCTGAGAGTGCAGACGCGCTTGAATACATTCTCTGGTCTCCTGGAAGGCTTGCCTCTGTGAGCCTTCTGCTGGATAGTGTGTGCAAACGCCAACTATATTAGTGCAGAAGAAGATCAGGACATTGGACACAAGCTGGAAGAGAAAGAAGAACACACCATTAAAGAACATAAATCTTCACCTTTAGAGACCCTAACCCTAATAGTTCACATAAAATTCAAAAATCTACTAAGTCTAGATAAAACTAGACACTAATAACTTTCACAGTATGGTAAAAAAAAAAAAAAAATCAGTTTTCATTCATGGGTGAACTATCCCCCCATGTGATTTCCACTTGTTGTAAAATTCATGATTTATGTTTTATTTTCAGTATGTTCCATCTCAGGGCACTCCAATAAAGTTTCATTAGATTGCGCTGACAATCTTTTAGAATAGTTTATCTATGATTTACACAGTAGAGTCTGTTGTGCAACCCTGGCATTCTGGGAGTTCCAAACTGTAATAAATTTCTGCCAAACAATTTTTATGATAGATTTCAGAAAGTAAGCTGATGCTTTATATATTTTGAACTCCTATTTAGTGAAACAGCTATTATGCAATTGTTTTAAACAAGTGAGTGAATCATTGGGTTGAAAGGAGTGTGCCACTAAAATTGTACCACTCTCAGGCCATCCAAGATGTAGATGAGTTTGTTTCTATATTAGAAATGATTTGGAGAAATTAAGCATTATGTCACTTGCTCAGCAGTGGATCGTCTGCAGTGAATGGGTGCCGTCAGAATGAGAGTCCAAAAAGCTGAAAATAAAACATTGCAATAATTCACAAGTAATCAATTAATCAGTTAATGTCTTGTGAATTGAAAAGCTTCATGTCTGTAAGAAACAAATCCATGTCCTCCATCCACAATATTGCTTTCTCCAGTGAAAAACTCATCTCAGAATCAGGAGAGAAATATGCACAGATCAAGCACAGTTTACAAGCGAAACAAGTTTTCACTCCACAAGACATTGATGGACTGGAGTCATGTGGATATTGTAATGTTTTTATCAGCTGTTTTTGACTCTCATTCTGATGGCACCCATTCACTACAGATGATCCATTGGTGAGCAAGTGATGTAATGCTATCTTGGATGGTCTGAGGGTGAGTAAATTTTCAGCAAATGTTAATTTTTGGGGTGTTCAAAAGCAGGCCCCAGATCCACAGTAGACATTGAGGGGTCCCAATTTTAATCAATGATTTTTCCCCACAGTGTTTCTTAAATTATAACATTTAGTTGCCCCAGTCCTGAACATCTGGTTGTATTTTTCCTTCCATGGAACTGATTGGGACACATAGACACTGAGAAATGAACTCGCCTTATTTCATTCTCACATTGTTATGTCCAAGATGAGTTTGTGTTCCAATAAGAGAAGGCAAATCCAGTGAAGGGAGTCTGCAAACTGAAAATAGCATGTATGATAAAGACTAGCCAAACAACCTGAAGCTGTTCAGTGTCAATGCAGTTCAATTTATCTTGGTTAAAAAGGCCCTCCCCCCTCTCTTCGACAAGTAGGGTCAGGAACAGGGTGTCTCGACTCCTTATAAACACTGGTATCAGGAGCAGCGAGATGCATTCCCACAATATCTTTGCTTGAGCTGGACTAACTTTAGTGGACATATCTCTGCCATGACCTCAGGGTCCAAAACACAGCCGCACCAGACTCCTCACCTTAAAATGGATTGTGTCTTTTCCTTTATTTTGTCTGTAATCAGTGTTCTAAATAACAAAGCTCTGTTTTTACTCTTTATACTGTATCCTTACTTGAAAGGTTAGTTTAAAAAAAAGTTTGCTTTATGTAGTGATTAGAAAGCACCAATCATAACCAAATTTAAAACAAAATTTTTATTGTGTACAGCGGTCCATAAGCTAAAAAAACATGAAAGCTCACGTCCAACAGCAATCTTTAATACGGTTCTACCTTTCTGTCTTTATGAAAACACTAGTGACATCTAATGAGAAATCAATACATTCAAATTTGATCAAATGTGGATCATATCATTTCAGGATATACTGTACATTGATAGTGTATGCACTGAACAGAACTGCATTGTATTTCAGAATTCAGGTTCAGAACTACAACAACATACAGAATTGGAACCACATTATAGGGAGTTAATAAGGGGCATGATTTTACATTTTTGGTGAACCATCAGTCTATTTATGGCAAATAATGCAGAAATTAAATGCAGGAATCACAAGAGAGCTCATAACAGTGAACAGAGACCAAGTAGTCTATCATGAAGAGCTGAGACTGGCCCTGAAAGTCATTTCATTTCAGCTCACTTAAGTTCTGCTGATTGAATACGTGATATCAAGCTACAACATTATCTGGGAGCAGCAGCTGCAGTGTTGAGTGTCTGCTGCATCGAGCACAGGAGCTTTGGGCCAGTTGTGCATTAACTCAACCAGTGCCATAGAAACACACACACGCGCTACAATGCGTATATTCCTAAGCAATAATCTTCTCTATTAATACACTCCCCTTTTACATTCCAAAATATCCTAATTAAGAAGTTGGTGGAACACCTCTGTCAATGAGGGGGTACATAAAAGTGCATCTTCTCGGCTGGAGGAATGCGGGGGGATCCGACTGCTATCATAGCAGGGAACGAAAAACAATGTGTATGCACTCTTTTGCTTTTAAGAGATTAATATATGCATCACGCTTCTCAAAATTAGCCCTTTGTACTTCATCTCATGTGTTATTCACGATGACTGTTAATTCATCCTGCCACCTTGACAGATGTTTCTATATTCTGCATTAGTTCGATATATTCATAACGAGAGGACGGGTCAGTCATGGGTCCTCAGAAAAGCCAATCACACACAGATGCCAGATGCAAACCCTACGAATTGGAACAGCTGGCTGCTGTCTTTTGGCCAGGATTCTGAAATGGTGATCTTACAGAGCAGTGTGAACAAGATAAGCAAAGGCTCAAAATACTTCGGGATGATATGATACCTGTTTTGTTTCTTATATTTTACGTAGTCTTAGTTTTAACTTCTGCTCAAAGAAGAAAGCACCTGCCTGTTAAGTGATCAGCCACAGAGTATCTTTCAATGAGTTGATGTCACTAACCTAGCTTAGAAAACAAATAAATAAATAAATAAATAAATACAAAATTAAAAAATGCGCTGTAAGAAATCCAATAAACTGTCTGGTCAAAAGGTATGCCAAAATAAGAGATAAACAGGGTTTTACTAAGTTCGATATTAATACTCATTTTTAAACTGACTTGATGCACCAGAATAAATTATAATTACTCCAGAGTTTATGGAACCTGAAAGTTAACATAACTCATTTTTCTATAAGCAAGTAAACTCAAAGTGTTGAATCTAGCGAGTATATAGTTTTGACTTCCTCCAACTTTTGAGTTTTAAGAGTATGCACAAAACAAAAAAATTATTTTGTTGCCTTGACATTCTAATTACAAAGAATTAGAAAAAAGAACTGGTTTAAGTCATATAGTTTTATCACATTGTCCATCTCTGCACTTTAAAAGTAAAAACCAAAGGCAATGACATTTTGTGTTTTAAAATGTTAAGTAAAATTATCTAATTAAATAAATGGAATTATACTGATACATCAATTAACATAAATGAATAACATTTTATTAATAAACAACGAACAGATACTAATTATAAAAAATACATTATAATATAAATAAATAAAATAACCTAATATAAAAAATATTGTTACCTAAACAGCTTTATCCACCTTCATGCCAGCTGTTGTACATAAAGCTAACTACAAGAACACACTAAAGCAGATGCCAAAACAAAAGATGGCTGAAAAGCACGTTCATTCTAAAATGGAATCTATAGCAGAAGCAAAAAACGCATGTCAAGTATTTGAATCTCTAATCAAAATAGCATCCCCATATGTTATTTACTCACAGCATCTCATGCACATAATAGGACAATGATGCTCAGCAGAAATGCACCCTGATAAGAACACAGTCTGCGTAATGGATGATACAGGTATGCATTATTCTAGCAAGGTGAACAGTAATGGTGAAGTATGAGGTTCAAGCTGAACCTTGAGGTCCAACACATCTAATGGATAGCTCTGACAGCTCTGAGCTAGACAATCTCGATGCTATTAAAGAAGAAAAATACAACAAGTGATAATGAACAAGAGATGGCTGGTTGAAGCATAAATGGCATAAAAAGGATGTGCTGTATTCTTGTTGCAGCAAAATTGTTATTTAAAGTTTTCTAAGTATTAATATTTGAATATTTGAATATATTGCAATTAAATAATCTATAAATAACACATCCAGTTCAGGGGTGCAGATATTGGCAGCTAACTTTCCCATACCCTTACTATCAGCATTTTTTACCGCCACAGTAACACTATATAGAATACAAACATGCAATGGTTAACCAAGCATTTGCCTCGATGTTTGCATACTTGTTCACAGTCGACCTACGTTTCTGGCCTTACAAATAAATATGAGAATTCTGGCCTCAAACACAACATGTTTTCTGAAGCCTGATATTATAGTCAACATACTGCTGTGCCAGGAGAAGGTCCTCATGCATCTTTGATGAATATGGATTTAATAACAGACAACGGGCGCAGTGCGTTAATAAAGAGCAACCTGAACAATAAAACAGTCAACAACTCATTTTCTATGCAATATAGTTGTCAATCATGTGGGAGTTAAAGCAGGGATAGAGCTGTGGAGAGGCATGGCTGTCTGACTGTGTTCACAGAAGCGTACAGCCTCAGACGGCATCAACTGTAACCAGGGAACAGGCACAGCAAAACATTATTTCAGAGAGATTAATGATTGCTGGTGGCACCATAAAAATCCCACCAAGTCAAATGTGCCAAATGTCAATATTTGTCTGAACACTAGTCCCCCGTTTTCCCCTCCACTTTCTGATAGTTCCGCTATCTGTATCGGTTTAAAAGAAATGCGACATTTCATTTGACTAATGGATTTCAGCCATTTAAGGCACTGAATAGGACATTAAAAATAGGGAATAAAAATAGTAGCGCTACTAGCTCAGCTTTTCCAACTACTACCGGTCAAAAGTTTGCGTTTGGTAAGATGTTATTTTGTAATCATTTTAACCAGGAAGGATACACTAAAATTTTATCAAAAGTGACATCCTAAATAAACGCTTTTCTTTTGACATTTTTCTAATCAGAGAATTTTGCAAAAAAAAGTTTCACCATTTCCAAAAATATTAGGCAGCTACAACAGTTTTCAACATTGATAATTATTATCTAACACTAAATACTTTATTAATGGCTGCCAGAAATTCAGCTTTGCGGGCCAAAGGAATAAATAAAATGTAAAAAAAAAAAAAAAAAAAAAAATTATATATATATATATATATAGACAACTTTCTATAAATATATAAAATATAGAATATAAAATATTTTCTATAAATATATATATATATATATATATATATATATATATATATATATAGAGAGAGAGAGAGAGAGAGAGAGAGAGAGAGAAAATGGTTATTTAAAATTTTTAATATTTCAGAATATTACAGTTTTTACTGCATTTTTAATCAAATAAATCCATTCTTGGTGAGCATAATTTGCACATTAAAATAAAAATAAAATAACCCAGAACTTTGAAAACTAGTGTAAGTTGTTGAATCATTGACCAAACAAATGATTCACTAACTTATTTTGTAGTAAAATCAATATTTAATATTTAATGGGGAAGTCGTGGCCTAATGGTTAGAGGGTTGGACTCCCAATCGAAGGGTTGTGGGTTCTAGTCTCGGGCCGGACGGAATTGTGGGTGGGGGGAGTGCATGTACAGTTCTCTCTCCACCTTCAATACCATGACTTAGGTGCCCTTGAGCAAGGCATCGAACACCCAACTGCGCATTATTATATAGTGTAGTTTTGATCGCTGTTTACTGTATTTAATTTTCTGATAAATATAACCCTTAATATAGATATAACTGATAGGTATAACTTGCATCAATGTAGTTAACAACATTTTGTTAGTAAATTTAAATTATTACAGCCTTTTTTGTTGACTCAAAGTCCTTCTCCAACTATTCTTACTCTTAAGTCAGGAATAATTACTATTGCAATCACTGTACATGGGGAATATATAACAAACAAATCTGTGACTCTAGTATAAAGAATAAACCTTTGTCATGAAAGAACAAAGAATCTTTGTCACCCTTTATGTCCCCATTACTCTCTCTTCCAGGAAATGTCTTTTGAACTCTGTCTTGTGTTCTTTTTCTCCATGGCAGGAAGCTCATGTGACCCCTCGCGATAGGAAGGTCATGACAGTAGCTAGCAGAACTCTACAGAGACAGCTCTAAAATAGAGTTATCTGCCTACAGGGCTTTATACCGATCACATAAAAGATGGTTTCGATAAAACATTGATGAAGATGACAATACACTTGAGAATCGTGAAATGTATTTTGTGATGTCTTTCTGAAGGACACTTCAGCACAGGGACCTTCAGAGTGCTCTCACACTAACACTGCTGTGATCCATGACAGGCCTGATTTTGAAAGGGTCTTAAATGTCACATTCTGAGTCACACCTTTGAAGAGTACCACTAGACCTGCTGGTAGAAATAAATAAATTAAAGTTTAGAAAGCATTTTCAATTTTTCATGCTCCACATCAAAACAAATAAGGCATACACATACTCCAGATATAGCCACAGCAAACACCAGCCACATGTGGTTCTGGGCTTGGGCAGTCCTTTGATGTCACTAGTAGGGCTCTTCCAATCCAATTTCCCTTCACATCATTCAGATGTAGGCAAGAGACAAACTTTAATACATTATTACAGAAGGTCTATCGCCCAATCAATGATATAGTGAATAGATTTCAAATAAACCAGCACATCAGAATTGTATAAAGTTGTATAAAGAGTCAGATTACACTACTGTTCAAAATGTTTCAAATTCAAAATGCTGAGACTGTAAACACCAAGTAAGCAATTTGTAGAAGATACTACATCTGAAGGCAATCAATCCGCTTAAGACCACTTCTAAAATATAACCTAAATTAAGTATACAATAGTAGCTTATTAGATTCTTATGAAACTTTCATACAGAAAACTTCAACAGGGAAATCATACATCCACTGGTAGAAAGAATCTAGAGGTTTTCCAAGGATGCATCTTGCAAAAGCGAGCATAGCAGCTCTTGGGAACCTCTCCCTCATCTTAAGAGAGAAGCAAAGGTGATGAAAATGGAAAGGACGCTTCTCTTTAGCGGATGAAGTCATTGTTTACTGTTACTGTACTCCATACGTCAACAAGCATTATTAATTGGTGCTACACAACCATAGTAAAAGCAAAACTTAGCTATGGGTCACCATTCAGAATTGTAATTTTAAGCATGGGTGAAATGAGTTTTAAGCATAACTGCTCATAAGTAACTGGCCATATTATTTTACCTGGCCTATGTTTTGCAACTGACGGAGCACACATTTCAAAGATTTACTTTTAAACCGTTTATAAACCAGTCAGGCATGGTGCTTATGGCCTTTAAAGGATAGTTCACCCCCACAAAAAAAAAAATTGTGGCATGATTTTACTCACCCTCAAGTCATCCTAGGTGTACGTAGATGACTTTCTTCTTTTAGACGAATATAAAAAGGAAATATATTAAAAATGTCCTTATTATGGCAGTCAATAGTGGTCAAGATTTTGAAGCAAAATAAAGTGCACAAAAAAGCACTACAAATGTAGCAAAGGGATGCACCAATATTAAAATTCTGACCAATACCAATGTTTCACATATTTGTTCACAACAGTTTTGGACCATTTTTGCTTGTAAGGGTGCTTTATTTGTGCATATTTCTCTCCTGATTCAGCCTAGACAACTTTATATGGATACAAAGGACTTGTATATTAGCAGGTTCAAAGCTAAAAGCATCTTGATGATGGATTTATTACAAACATGCAGCTCTTAACTTCACAAGATATTAATCTATTTCAAATCTTCCATTTATGTCTAAAATTTTAGAGAAAGTTGTGTCTGCTCAATTGAGCACCTTCCTGCATAAAAATGATCTGTATGAAGAATTTCAGTCAGGTTTTAGGCCCCACCAAAGCACAGAAACTGCACTTGTTAAAATTACAAATGACCTGCTCCTTGCGTCAGACCAAGGCTGCATCTCATTTCTAGTCTTACTTGATCTTAGTGCTGCGTACGACACCATAGATCATGACATACTCATAGATCGATTACAAAACTATACAGGTATTCAAGGGCAGGCTCTAAGATGGTTTAGATCCTACCTGTCCGATCGCTACCATTTTGTTTACTTAAATGGGGAGTCATCTCATTTATCATCAGTAAAATATGGAGTGCCACAAGGATCCGTCCTAGGTCCCCTTCTATTTTCAATATATATGTTGCCCCTTGGTAATATTATTAGAAAATACGGAATTAGCTTCCACTGTTATGCTGATGATACTCAGCTATATATCTCAACGAGACCAGATGAAACTTCCCAATTATCTAAGCTAACAGAGTGTGTTAAAAATGTAAAAGATTGGATGACACACAATTTTCTCCAATTAAATTCGGATAAGACAGAGATACTAATTATTGGACCAAAAAACACTACACAGAATCTTGTAGATTACAATCTGCAACTAGACGGATGTACTGTTACTTCCTCTACAGTCAGAAATCTGGGTGTTATATTAAACAGCAATTTGTCTTTTGAAAATCATATTTCCAATGTTACAAAAACTGCATTCTTCCATCTTAGAAACATTGCCAAGCTACGAAACATGTTATCTGTTTCTGATGCAGAAAAGCTAGTTCATGCATTCATGACCTCTAGACTGGACTATTGTAATGCACTTCTAGGTGGTTGTCCTGCTTCTTCAATAAACAAGCTACAGGTAGTCCAAAATGCAGCAGCTAGAGTCCTTACCAGGTCAAGAAAATATGATCATATTACCCCAATTTTACAGTCTCTGCACTGGCTACCTATTAAGTTCCGTATCAGTTACAAATTATCATTACTTACCTATAAGGCCCTAAATGGTTTAGCTCCAGCGTACCTAACTAGCCTTCTACCACGTTACAACCCATCACGCACCCTAAGGTCACAAAACGCTGGACTTTTGGTCGTTCCTAGGATAGAAAAGTCCACTAAAGGAGGTAGAGCTTTCTCACTTTCTCACGGCTCCCAAACTCTGGAATAGCCTTCCTGATAATGTTCGGGGTTCAGACACACTCTCTCTGTTTAAATCTAGATTAAAAACTCATCTCTTTCGCCAAGCATTCGAATAATGTATCTTTTTAATTGTGAGTGTAGTTGCATCTGTTCAAAGGTGCATTTTTATTCATTAGCTTGGGTTAAACTAATTTTACTTTGTTGGATCAGCAGCTATGCTAATGATGTCTGTAGGATTTAAACAAGCTCCAGTCTGGATCCAGAACACCTGAGAAGAGATGATGCTGACCCTCAGAGGACCTCAGATGATGCTAACCTTGAATCAACAAACAGAACTAACAATTATTGCTAAATGTGTGACTGAATCATATAATAACTTAATTAATAATATTGATAGTTCATCGTCTAGCTGACTACGTCTTGTACTATTATTATTATTTTTATTTTTTCTAAAATCCTGTCAAATGTGCACAAACTACTAGCTACTACTAAATATTGTAGAAACATAATTTTCTGTAAAGTTGCTTTGTAACGATTTATTTTGTAAAAAGCGCTATACAAATAAACTTGAATTGAATTGAATTGAATTGAATTAATCGATGGACTGGAACGGTGTGATATGAACTCTCATTATGGCGGCACCCATTCATTGCTGGGTGACGCAATGCTACATCTGTTCTGATAAAGAAATAATCTCATCTACACATTTCCAACAAATATTCATTTTTTAAGTGAACTACTCATTTAAGACCCATCAGTCCAGCCTTAAGAACCTACACTGTCATTCGCTAGTGATTTTTTCTTCAGTTTCCAGTCGGAAAATCCAGGATTACCCAAATGATAATGGTTTTCTGCAAGGGAATACAATTCTCTGTGTCAACTGGGACAAATTGTTGCTAGGAGACGGCAACCACGATCACACTATTAAACTGTGGTAAATGCGAGTCTTTAATGAATGTCATCACCCTCACAATGATCTGCCTTATTCAAATGACTTTACTGCTCATTATGCTAAGGCTGGATGTTTATAATCACAGTCTATGAAGTTATTTAACAAGTGCCTGGTTACATGCATTCATGGATTTTTTCAAAACTCCTTAAAAATAGGTTGAATAGCCTTTCTGTGGCTACAACACATGATGCTTCCAACAGCCATCCCAATGCAGGTCACTTGAGGTTCGTCTTAGTAAAAAGCCATTAACGGGTTCTAAATGTTACAAACCAATCAAGCAGTGTCCTCAAAATATCACAGTGTTTTCACACTAATGACTCCTCAGGCAAAGAACACACAGATCTGACTGCTCGTTGCAAGGTGCATTACACCATCAGCCTGAGGAAACAAGTGAAGAACTGCTATGAAATGTTGTTGTATTATTTTTCCTCTTTTTAAAGCTCCTTTTTCACTTCAAGTGTTGTTAGACGATTACAGTTTAGTGGCACATAGAGAGCAATGAAAGATGATACAAGAGACAATGTTTTGCCATGTTACAGTAAACTATCAACTTTGTCTCGGATGTTTCTTCTTAAATTTAGAATTTCCTGTCAAGATACATTCCAATATGTATTCACTACCTTTCAACAGTTTTGGGGTCAGATTTTTATTTTATTTTATTCCTTTATACAGTAAGTATGGATTCAATTGATCAAAAGAGGCAGTAGACATTTACCAAGTCATAAAAGATTTGCATTTCATATAAATGCTGGCCTTTTGAACTTTCTATTCACTGAAGGACACTGAAATAAACAGAGTAACAGTTTGCACAAAATATTAAGCAGCACAACTGTTTTCTGCTTTGATAATAAGAATAAATGTTTCTTGAACACCAGATCAGAATATTGGAATGATTTCTCTGTAGGACCATGAGATACTGAAGACTGGAGTAATGAATGCATTTTAAAATACATTTAAAGCTGCAGTAGGTAACTTTCGTAAAAATATATTTTTTACATATTTGTTAAACCTGTCATTATGTCCTGACAGTAGAATATGAGACAGATAATCTGTGAAAAAAATCAAGCTCCTCTGGCTCCTCCCAGTGGTCCTATTGCCATTTGCAGAAAATACCTCGCTCCCGTTAAGAAACAACCAATCAGGGTCGGTTACTCAAGGAACTTAAAATGTCGTCTTGTTGTGTTGTTGGTTGCCAGAATCGACGAAGAACATTTTATATACATTGTTGTGATTAATTGTGACCGGAATGCAGTCTTCGGAATTTTTATTTCTAGAAAATATTTACATCTTAATAATAATTTTACTGTAATGTCACTCTTTATTTAATCTAAGGTCCTCAGTTTCTCTTTACTTTACACGCTCGGTTTCTCTATAAGGTAAGTGTAGATGTCAGGCCACTCAATCGGAGGTAATTCTGTCAGATCGTCCATCCAATCAGTGATTGTGTACGGGTCGACCAATCTGGTTCCGCCCGTTAAAGTTAACTTTTTCAAATAATTATCGCGGTCCCGGACAGTGAGTGACCTTAAATATTCAGATAAAGCAGATATATTCAGATTTTCTCCAGCCACTGTTAAAAAAACAAGCTAAGAAAACTCGCTAGCTACCGTTTGTTCAAGTGTTGAGGGGAATCTTTCTGCCTCCAGCTAAGCCCCGCCCACACAAATACGTCACCTTGTTTACCAACTGTAAAAGGGTCTATATATACTATATATACTATACTAATATATATATATATATACATATACATATACATATATATATATATATATAAATATAAATATATATATATATATATATATATATATATATATATATATATATATATATATATATATATATATATATACACACACACACACACACATATATATAAAAAAAATTATGTATGCTTTAACATAAATATGCATAACATGACTAGCATATGCTACGTAGAGTTTAATATAGGCTTTGTGTCTGGAGCTTATAATACCTTAAAATACTGCCTGCGTAGGCAACACACTAGGTTTCGGAACAGAATCTTGGAGTTGAACTCATGCTTTCTAAGAGCCAGCCAAATGGCAACTCAGACCACAGATGCACATCCAAAGGGATACAAGATGGTCCTCCAGTATGCTTTGCCTGCAAGGGCAAAGTATTTACAACATTATAGGAATTCTGTGAGATCAATCATGTTTAAAGTGGTTGGAAACAACAGTAGCCTGTTAGCATGAAACATTTAAGTAGGTCATGTTTCTGGATTGGTCTCATTGTTTGGAGCTGACTGCAAAGAAGGTCTGCAGAATAACACATGAAAGTGAATGCAGAGAATAGACTTTCAAAGGCATCAGATAAACTTTGCCGGAGAACATGGGAGAGAAAACAAGTAGGTGTGTAAAGACAGCGAGAGCGATAGAAGAGCTGCGACCAACAACAACGACTCTTGTCTAAAGAGATGTCTGCAGGCCGGTCACATGAAACTTGTTTTTCCATTCGGTTTTCTTCAGTGGCATATGGAGGTTCACTTTAAAGAATTTTAACTTATTAGACCACCGTCTGATGCAGGGTTTCTGCAGTTTTTAGAGATTTAGGACTTTTCAAGACCAAGTAGGAAGACAAAAACTGTGGAATTAAGTTAAGGCAACATGAATACTTCTGACAAAAGATTAAAAAAAAGTCTGTAAATTGATCAAAATGAAGGGAGTTCATAATTAAAACAAGAACAAATATCTGCCAACGGGCTCAGACAAATCTACTTAATTCAAAGTGAAAACAAGTCTTTTACCATATTACAGATATTTCTTCCAGTTTTAAGCATCAACTCCCTTAATTCTCCTCTGTTTTTCAATATGTTTTACATTTGCAAGTACATGTTATTTAAATTTTGCTTAAAGGATATTTAGATATTTGCACTGATATTTTGCAATGCACGCAACATTTAATGCCATGACTTCATGAATTTAAGACTTTGGGGTCTTATTTAAGAGCTTTTGAAGACCCACAAAAACCCTCTACAGCTTAATATCAGATTCACATTGTTTATTAACATGGGGAAAATGTCATTTAATTTCTATTTGTTTGTATACCACTTTTTTCCCCCTTTTTTAATTTTATTTTTAAACAAATTGTTTCAAGAAAGCTTTACAAAAAACAAAGCCAAGCAAGTTGTACAAAATAAATTACTGTTTTCAATTAAAATAATAAATAACAAATACACAAACAAATAGATCACATAACATGTTAAATATACAAAAGCACATATTGCAGAAAAAGCTGAAAAATATAGTCTTCCTTGCTTGGCCAATTGGCTGTTCTTCTTTACAGCAAATTAAAGATTCCTAGTTATTTTTACAAAACCTTTTTTATGTGTCAGTATTGTCAGTCTCTGACAATATGTATTGTACGAGACTGCATAATGATCCAGTAAATATGCCATATATCATCTTAAAAATACCTATTATATACTAGAGGATTTTCATAAACCTGCATTTGATAGACCTTGTGCCTATAATAGTCCAAAGTCCTTGAGTTAATGAACTTCTGACAGTACATTTACACTTCACTGTGACTGTGCTTCAGAGAAAAATGATGAAATGAATGCTGAAACAACAAACAAACTGGTTGAAAATAACACAAGGGCTTCAAGCATACAGTCATGCTTAATATGTATTGTCAGAGGCAGAAAGCTACAAAGGGTGACAGAATATATGCATAATGGCGCATATAAAAGATACATTTATCAACAAAAGAAAGTGTTGAATAAAAACACTAAATGTTTGATAGAATTTTCAGGTCCTGTAAGCACACGAACATTGCATTAAAGCATTTGTGCTTTTAAGTAGATAAAGTTTTAATGGCTATAATAGACAGAGTAAAAAGGACATTTGTAAAAGTTTGGTTCACCAAAAAAATAAACATTTTGTCATTATTTACACAACCCTCAAATCGTTCCAAGACTGTATGACTTGGGCCTACTTTCTTTTGCAAAACATTAAAACAAGATCAATTTGGCAAATGTGTTTGAATTTTTCAAAATATCATCTTTTGTGTTCCACAGATGAAATTAAGTCATACAGGGGGTGTGTTCACGAAACATTATTAAGAAGTAATTTCTTCTTAACTGCCGTTTTCTTATTTTTTAACTTTAGAAAAGTTATGAATATTTTGTATTCCCAAAATTTCATCTTAATCTTTTTCCTTAAGATTGTTCTTAAGACAAAACCTAAGAAGAATTCAAATTCTTGAAAAGAATATTCTTAAAAATCCTCGTAAATAACTTCTTAATTTTAGGACAGCCCCAGACTTGTCTTAAATCCGAAACAATAATAATTATTTAATGAAATTATTGGGTTATTTCAAATTAATTGTTATATTTTAGCATTACAACAACAGCTACATATAATACATAGAAGGACTAGGGACGTGCACGATAGTGCTGCAACGACTCGTCGACGTCATCGATTACGTCGACTACAAAAATACGTCGTCGTGCGTGAAATGTGTCGACACGTCACACTCTTTGTTTACATCTCACGTAATGGCATACTGGGAATGGAGAAAGTTGCATTCTATCACAAAAACAGAGACCACCGTTATCAAAAGTATGGGAATGCTTTAAACAGAGGACAAATAAAATGGCCCTTTGTTCCCTTCACAAAACTGATATGGTGGACCACGGCAGCACAACTTCGATTCACGAGCACCTCAGAGGAAACATCTTGGCGCTCTCCGATGTTATGGTTTAACTGGTTACCGTGTGACCTGGTTCAGGTCTGATATTCTTGCGCTTGCGGCATTCTGGAAAGTTGAGATGTTTGTAAAAGGTTGAAATATTATATTAGAAGTTGTACTTATATTTTTTTTGTAAAGTTATCCAAAGGATTCATTAGCTAATTAAAAAAAGAACATTAGATTAATTATTTATTGTAATACAAATAATCGTTAGATTAGTCGACTTATCGAAAAAATAATCGTTAGATTAGTCGACAGAAAAAATAATCGTTAGTTGCAGCTCTAGTGCACGATGACTGTTAATGTTAACATGATCGCTCATGATTAGCCTGTGTATGACGCTGCTTTTTGCTGACTTAAAACTCATAAGCAACTCTAAAATGAGTCAGATAGGGAGCTTTAATTGAAAGCCGTTAATTTGAGCCGATAAATACATAATCTTTAGCAGTAATCAGCGCATATGAATGCGCAGGACGCATTTGATGTAGAAGCGTGGACTCGCATAACGGAAGCGATCACTCAGATGAGAGCGCAAAAACACGGCACAAAAATGAATGAAACATATAGCTGCAGCTTGAGACAGGCTAGCACGGCCCCAGGTTTGTGCTAACATTAGGGCGAGTAAATTATGGCAAAATTTAACAGCCTTACATGTCCTTTAAAACACAGTCTGTCTAACCTGAGCATTTATCAGTCTTTGCTTTCATCTTTCTCTGCTCAAGTCCATACTGCCAAATCTTCATATTTTCACAAGATCAACAACGCTACAGACACACGTACCCTCTTCAAAACATTCAATTCTCTACTGTCCCCATCCAGTCCACCACTTCTATAACAACTGATGATTTAGCCACATTCTTCGCAGATAAAACTAAAACAATCAATAGTCAGTTCTCAGCTCCACACACACATAAATTCAATCCAACTCCATCCAGGCCTTAAACTTCCCCCTTCTCCTGCTGTCCCGTCACTGAGGCAGAAGTATCTAAACATCTTCTCTCCAGCCATCCTACAACATGTTTCATTTGGTTTTGTTTGTGTATGTTCTATGACTCTCAAAGCTGTGATTCCCATCCACTTACATTATAGGACTGAAAGGCTGCAACGTTTCAGTTAAAAATCTCAGTTTGTGTTCTACTGAAGAAACAAAGTCACCCACACCTTGGATGGCCCTGGGGGTAAGCAGATAAACATCAAATTTTAATCAAATCAAATAATATCCCTTTAAGATGAATCACTTGATGCATTCCCCAAATGTAAGTCACTTTGCATAAAAGTGTCTGCTAAATGAATAAATATAAAAATGTAAATGTAAACTTAATTTGGCCAAGATGGTCTTTGCCAAATACATCAACTCCTACATACGAAGTGATCCAGCATGAAAGGACTGGAAAATCACAAATGAAACAATCTCTATTGGTTTTGTTTTACAAGTGCAGATATTCATTCTAAAATAAGAGTTAAAATGATTATGCAAATGAATCATGACTGCTGTGACTCAGCCCAGAAGGTCAAGGCCAATCACAAAAACCATCAGGACTTAAATGATGTCCACACTGAAGCACACTAATGACCTTCCCTGTGTGACGGGTCAAGCTAATGTGCTTGGCCTCTCAGGATTCTGACAGAAGTTAGCCACAGCAGGCCGGAACTGGTTTTGTCTGTTTCCTTGAGATCAAAGGACCGGTAACGTCCAAACTAGCCTGTGTTCATCAAAACGTGATCCTGTGTGTAAATTATGTGTTCTATTGAGCCCTCAGTGCGCAGTTGTTAAGACAGGACTGGGAATAAGACTGACCAGAACTGTGGCACTGAGAACCATAAGGGAACTAGTGATGTGCGGTTCGTCTCATAACCCGTGGGTAACTCGCGGGTCGGGTTGGGACGGGTAAAGAAATTGGCACTTTATTGCGGGGCCGGTTGGGGCAGGTCACTAAAAACAAAATTTTTAAAAATCCATTTATGTTGCATGGAATTTAGTGGTGGAAATTTTAATTCTTTCAAGAGATTCGTTGATTTTCAGTAGGAGCGGGTCAAGTAATATTACTTCATTTGAGGGGCGGGCCAAATCATTTCATAAAAGCGAGAGGGTGTAAAAAAAATAAATAAATATTGAGAAAATCACCTTTAAAGTTGTCCAAATGAAATCTTAGCAATGCATATTACTAAACTAATAGAAAAATTAAGTTTTTATATAATTACGGTAGGAACTTATACAAAGTATCTTTATGTAACATGATCTTTTATTCTAATGATTTTTGGCATAAAAGAAAAATCTATAATTTTGACCCATACAATGTATTTTGGCCTATGAATCCAAACATATCCTTTTTTTGGTTCTTAAGAAGCATTTTGAACAGTTGATGCTTGATATTTCTCTGGAAAACATTATTTTTTTAAGGATTCTTCAATGAACAAAGGTCAATAGAACAGCAATTATTCTAAATGGATTTTTTGATGTCACTTTTATTAATTTAGGATTGTTTGAAAAAAACTATTATTACATTAATATTGTTACTACTTTTAGTTAGTTACTTCCTAGTTCCTAGTATTGCAAGTAACTAACTACAGACATCTTAAACACTGGGTCAGGGAGGCTTGTGGGACATATGCTTTGAATGTTCATGTCTTCTATATTGACAAGATATCGCCAGTAAAAGACAAAATTAAATGATGTATCTCTCTCTCTTCAATTGCACTGGAGACTCAGTCCCACTCCACCTACATGCTCTCTGTAACCATCATTGTTTGGGGTTCTTGGAAAGAAGCTGTAACAAAATAGAAGAGAAGAGAAAAGGTTGCTTATGAAAAAATAATAATAATCAAGTTAGTGTTAATTAAATGCGTTCTCTGAATCTAAAACACAGCAGATGGATTTTTTTTTTTCCTTGGCCACAAGTGCATATGGCATCAATTCTGGAGTGTGGGAATGTCCAAGATAGAAAAATCTGTGAATGAGAAGTAATGAATTTTAATGCTGCCATTCTCTAGCAGACATCGACAAGGCTGTCTGCCAATCTTACAGTGAATACAGTAGTTTCAGCCAATCCATTTCAGGACCAATATGTCAAATGTCAAACAGGGTCTGTCATTCAACAGCCATTTCTACTTTGAATCCTTGCATTGTTCTAATATGCTGAAATATTGATGACCAATTCGTGACATCTGCAGTGTCTCAAAAAGCCTGGGCTACGAGGAAACACTTCACTTTAACACCAATATGTCTCTTTTGCTTCTTATGCAAAAAATAGTAGGCATTAATGGTGAAAATGAAAGTGCATAACATATTATTACTATACTATATTATATATTACTATATTATATTTATGTTTTTTTTTATTTAGTGGTTTCTCAAATTGTATATAAAATTAATTATATATATATATATATATATATATATATTATATATATATATATATATGAAGAGTTCAGATGCAAAAGCCTCTAAATGCCATCTGAAATATTCATAAAAAAATAGGACTTTTATCAGGCTCCTATATTTATGTTCAGTTATTTCACTTTAATAGCCTGGAAAAGGACCTGTATATTGCCATTAAAATAAAATGACTCAACCTAAGCATAGGAGCTTGATAAAAATCCTAATTTTAGATGAAAATTTCAGATGGCATTTAGAGGCTTTTGCATCTGAACTCTTCATATATATATATATATATATATATTATACTTATGTATATAACTATAAAATATTACTTAAAGTTTTAGTTGGACAGTGAGAGTCTTTGAGCTAAAAGAAACACTTATTTAAAATAACATTTAATACAGCTCAAAATATGTCAGAAAGGTTATTTTATATTTCCTATATAACAGTTCCTTTAAGTCATGCCAATTAGTCATTTCGAATAATATACTGTACTACATTTTCCCACTACAGCAATAAATCCAGTGAACAATCACACAGCTGAAGGACAAGCATTTGAGATGCTGGTTTACAGCAACTGCTGCAGTTGATGTGGAAATATATCCGCTATTTTTAGACTCATTAAATGCATAATGTCTTTGGCTAATTCACATGTTTCACCTTTTGAGTGCTTATGGATCATGGTCACAGGGGGCAAGCGTTTGAACAGTGGGCAGTATTGTTCAGGTTCTCTGAGCCCCCATTACTGAGCTCAGGCAAAGCTGCTAATGTGGAGCACGACTAACCAGACAGAGCGCTAAGCCTGGGCATGAGAATTTCACCAGGGTCTTACAGAGTACCCAGTCAGTCTACAAACTGTGCTGTTGACACTCGAATGACATTCCTCAGTTTTGGAGTTTACACTCAGCACTTTTAAGAGTACAAACTGTTTGGCAAACATTAAAAGAGATCAAAACATCTCAGAACTTAGGTTCGTGATTTCATTAATTTATTTTAGTTGCAATGTCAACACTCATCTGAAAAAATAAAAAGGATCTCAGTGAAGCCAGAAGTGTAATATCTAGATGCAGAACGTAGTAGGCTGTTGTATCTAGAGATGGAATCAGATATTCAAACTTTTGGTTATATATTAGATAAAACTAGAGACGCACAGATCGACTGGCTGGGGATCGGAATTAGTCGATTTCCCTCTTAGGAAAGCCTCTGCCGATTCCGAGCCGGTCCATTTTTTCATCACACTTATGCTCACACCTACTATGTTAATCGGCGTGGAAACTTATACAATAATGGTTCAATAAATACAACAGGTTAAAATTAAGTGACTTACATTGAAGACAAAATATTGACAGTTATCTCTCAATTTTGCGGAGAAAAATAGCAACGCACAGCAGTGTTTCCTTACTGAATGAGTTTGTTGATACCAATTTCATTTGAATGGTAACAACTGTACAGTTTCTTATTATTCTGAATTAAATTAAACAATGTAAGAATTTGATGTGAAAGATTACATGGTATTGGGGGGAAAAATACCATTTATCAACATTGTGGGACATCTGTATCGTTACAGCAATTCATTTTCAGGTTCACTCTTCATTCCAGTCACAGAGCACTTTATTTTGAGAGCTGTTTAAATGAGAGCTCTTTAGCTTAGTCCAGAATGGAGGAATTGTAATGTTTTATCATTTATTTTATGTATATATTTGCTTGCATTGTCTTTTTAATAACTATAACTGACACTATATGCAAACAAAAACCAATCGAAATCGGTAAGATCTACATCGACAGGTCACACTTACAAAAAAAAAAAAAAAAAAAAAAGTGTAAATGGCCAAGAAAATTACAATAGGTGCATCTCTAAAACATATGATGGGTCAGGGTCACATTCATAATCATTAGCTTTTGCGGTGCGCTGTGGCAAGATTTATTCATGCACATGAGTGTTTTATTAGGCGATGTAGGCAATTCAAGTCTTATTATAATGATTTCAATTGTTTATTAATAAATGTGCGATTAGCAAACTTATACTTAACATGAACGACTACTAGTAAACCAGAAAAATCCCTAGTCAAGGACAGCCCTAATTTAACTTTACCAACTGAAACTTCACCACAGATCAGTTTCTGACAGAATGCCACTGCTAATTTCACACCTATAAAGACTGAAACTTTGACACAGGTAAATTAACTATGCCAGACATTTACCACAACACACTTAAAACATTTTCCGCATTCTGTCGGCCAGCATCTTCAACACGGTTTGTTCATTTTTGTCTTAAAATTTCGAACGTTGTCCAAACATAACTCAAGTAAATATTAAATGCAACCCTAAAGCTCTCGTACTGCTTTCCTAATTACAAGATTTCTCAAAAAAGCAAATTGTTGGCTTTGAGACAATGGAAAGAGCAGCCCAGAGGGCCAGGCGAGCAGGGGGAGCAGAGGGCAGGAGGGGGCTGACTGCCAGATTGGTCCCACTGAGCCAATGTTTCCTTCATATGTTCAAGTCCTGGCAGCATCCTTCCTACCAGTTCACATGTAACCAGGCAACTGTACAGTCGGCTGGACGTAATGCCTAACTGATCGAGTACAAGTGCTCCCATTTAATGGAGAAGGAAAGGAGTTTCATTCTAGCAAGTCAGGTGACTGAATCCATTTAATTGAGATGACCAAATGATCATGCCTTCTTACGGTTTGCCAGCCAGCAGATCTGGACCTACTGTAGTAGGTGGGAACAAGTTACTGTCTTTGAACTGATTGGTTGAATGAAGGATTCAATGAATCAAAGACAGATTATGTGAGTAAATCATTCACTGAATCGTTTATGTTCATGAAAAAACACTCCTGTACAAACAGTCGCTTAATATATATATATGTTACATTATTGCAAGTTAAAATAGTTTGGACATTTGCTACAACAGAAATGTAGAGGCTGGATCTCTTGGAATTAGAATAACCCTGCTCTAAAGTTTACTCCCAATTCCAATTGCTACATGAGCTCCATGTATGGCAGGGTTGAGAATTTCTCTCTTCACTAAAGTATGATTTCATTGGTCTCTCTTTGTGTATCTTTAATAGTTCACTGCTGGCGAAACATCAGAGTGGGATGCTTTTAACACAGCCTAATAATTACCACAGCATATTGCATATTTAAGGGTAACTCTTGCCAAAAAGAAATATCTGTAATGAGAAATGAAGCGTATGAAAATTAAATAGCAAGACCTTTAACCAAACTCTCTGTTTTGATAATGCAGCCTCAAAAAAATTTCCAACCTATCCATAAAACTAATTTCACTGTCAATCAATTAAAATTTTTGGCAAAGTAATGACATTTCTGAATTAATCGCATATCTCAATATGAATTGAACTATAAAGATCATTTGAAATTTAATTGAAAATTTTAAGTTTTTAGGATCCTTTACAATGTAAGGCATTTAGAGGACAGAAAACATGATTCATTGCATTCATTTTTTGGTTTCTGTTTTAATAATTGCACTAAATGAACACATCAACTTGCCAGTTCTAGTGTTTTGTAACTCCTACCTAAAAGGTCTAAGATTCCAGCTTGTCCTCCCACTGGAGTCTTGACTATTTGCAGAGGCTCTTGCTACCAAGGCCGCTAAAGTGTCATTCAGTTGCCTTGGCAATCACTTCTTGAATACACTCAGGTTCATCCTCAGAGGCTGATGCACACACATATGCGCTTCATTTCCGAATACAGCACAGAAGCCATTTAAGTACGAGTCCTAGTTCAAATTTTACATCTCAGAACAGCCAAGAAACATGGTGGAATGCAAAAAAATAAATAAAACATAAACATGAAAAAGTGAAATATATCAAGAAATCAAATGTTGAATAAATTTATTCCAAATAATAAGAGAGGAAACGATCAAATGAGATGAACATGAACTTTTCCTCTGTAAAGAAATTTCACCCTAATATGAGTGAGCGATTAAATCACATTTGCAGTTCAGCCCATCTGATGTGAATAAGCAATTTAATTCTTTCCTGATGCTTAAATGGATGAAAACAAACTAGACAAAAAATCCGGAAGAGTGGAGAATTAAAACAAGAACATTTCCTGAAATGGTATGGCATTTAGACAAGGAGAACATGAAGTTTCCTGTGTGTGACTCAGCTTTGGTGTTAAACCGATGTCAGATCTACTCTGCTGTAGGAAGATAAATCAAGTGCAGTGGATTTATTGAGACACAACTAAGTTCCAAACACTACTGTTCTTCATTGAGTAAAACAAAATTGATGTGAAAATCTCTCCCTCACTCATTATTCTGCACAAGGTCCTTAAAATGCGAGGCGCGGAGGGGAGAGAAGTAACATAAGTCCTCACTTTTGCAAATAATTACCATAATGGCACTAAAATGATGTCTATTCATCAGCTTGAAATTGTCACCCATAATTAATTTCACCATTCCGTCCACTATTTCAACCCTCTTATAAGTGGCAGAGTGCTGTATCAGTGTTGATCTCCAACCTATTACTTACTCAATTTTATGACTGTCAGTCATATCTAAAAAAATAATAACTCTGTTATTATTAAAAAATAAATGTGATAATTTCAGTTTTTAAACCTGTAAATACTTACCCCGGGGTTGCCAGGTCCATGAAACAAAACAAGCCCAATTGCCATTCGAAACTATCCAAATCACATTTACGCCATCTGTTCCCTCTGTCAAAATCACGCGAAAGGGTGACAGCTTTAATTAAACAAACTTTAAAACAAAAACTATGGTAGCAGCATGAATTGGCAACCCTAACTTTCCCCTTAAAAACAAACTACCTTTTGTAGTCATATTAGAGCGGCATAATTAATCGAATTTCGCGATTACAAATAGATTTTAGGTCATATCATCCAGTCCTAGTTTGGGTCTTGGTGTTTTATGCATAACCCCAAGTAAGAAAAATGCAATATTGATCCGTAAATGCTTTGAAAATACTTGAAGCATTTTTGCCATGCTGCGTGTCTCACCATTAATGAATTCAACACTGCTTCCTGGCACAATAAGTGTTCCCTGGCACCAACTAAACCAATCCATGTTACCATGTGAGATTTAATTTAGACCATAATATATTCGTATATCAGGTCTGAGCACCCGTGGCCTTGTTTCAGTCACCTGGATTTGCTATGGCCACCCTGTGATTAGCACAAATAGCGTGTTATATTAATAAGCATATGGGCTCACAGAGTGAAGCCACAGCTAGACAGCTGGGATATTGTTTTCCCTGAATTGAGCTGCTCCGGTCTTTCCATGTGCCACAAACGCTCGCTGTTGTATTCATGGAATTCACAAAGCTCCGTGCTTGGATCCAAATAACAGCTGTTACTGATACATATGAGAGACCCGTGAACCTCGCTTTGTTTTGTCCAGCCTAATCACTTAAGGCAAACTGGAAAAAAAAAGAAAAAAAGCTACGAGCAGAGGCAAATAGGAGTGAGAGGAGAACATACGTCAACAGGCTAACACTCTTTAAACACATCCCGGAGGACTGAACATGATGAGGTCATGCCATTTTCCACTTGCTTAATGCATCCGAGTTTTTTTATTCTTAAAACGGGCTGGTAAGAAACCTATTTGAGGCATGCTGAGTGCTACAGTAGTGTATTGCGAATTATAGCATTACACAAATTCTGCACACTTTTTCCTCACAGTTTCTGAGTTAATAATGGAGTTAAAATCTTCAGAATTCTGTGGAATGGTTAAGTATGGCAACATGTTAAAAAGAGCTCAGACAGAGTATTACACTCTTAAAGGCAAATGTTATCAAACAGGCACAAAATATTTTAGCAAACAAACAACATTTTGTGGACATTTAGCTTTCGTGGATTTCTGCATGCAGATTTTTTGCAGGTCTAGTCATTTATATTTCAGGGTGACAGCAGAATCCACAACACTGCATATGTCTAGGCTATATTTGGTAACAGAATGAGTAAGCTTTATCACATCCTTGTAAAGCATTACAGAAGCAAAAGGAGGAAAATGAGCCTTTATCAGCTTATCTTAAAAAGGCTGAAAATGATAAGAAACAGCTCATCTTAAGTAGGCATAACAACTTGAAAGGATAATTCAGCCATGATATTTCTATCATCGTTTACTAACCCCCGTGTCATTCCAAATCTGTAGGACTTCC
>NW_020523341.1:0-57367 GCF_003368295.1 Carassius auratus
TTTTTTCATTTAAGTTAATTCTGAATCATCTAAATAAAGTTAACTGTGTGAACACATATTAGCGGTTATTGTCTTTTGTTCATTAAGTTTAATTCTGAATCATCTAAAAAAAAAAAAAAAAAAAAAAAAGTTAATTGTGTGAACACATATTGGTGGTTATTATCTTTTGTTCATTTAAGTTAGTGATGTTTGTGTTTGCAGTTTTATGCACAGTCTCTCTGTCGTTGTTTAGCTTAAACATCAGTTTTTAGTCAGTTACAAAAGTGTCAGGCATTAAGTTTTTGTATTTTTAATTCACCTAATTATGACAGAGTTACAGGTTTCGGGTGTTTTTGAAAGTGTAAGCGGTGAAAACTTAAATGTGACCGTCGAGTAACGTTAGCTACTCAAACGAAGACAAATTGTGTAAGTGTTCATTAAGATGCAGAAATGAAAATAAGCGTACAAATATTCATAATGACAAGTACAATATAACCTAAAAAACACTATAGACCCCCTGCTAAGTATACCTAAAATTTTCTAGAGCGGTGAGATATTTACATTTACTGTACATTTATTCATTTAGCAGACGCTTTTATCCAAAGTGACTTACAGATGAGGACGGTGGAAGTAATCAAAAAACAACAAAAAGAGCAATGATATATAAATGTTTTAACAAGTCTCAGTTAGGTTAACACAGCACACGTACCATGGGATTTTAAATAATATCATAAATAAAAAGAAAACAGATTGAATAAAAAAAGAATAGAGCAAGCTAGTGTTAGAGGTCTTTACACATACACACACATGCAAACACACACGCATAAATAGATATAAACCGAAATTTTTTTCATAGCGTTACACTTTGAACGATATGTTTCCATGACATTGTTAGCTCTTTCTGTTTGAATCTATTTACAGCAGTTTTCACCATCCTAATTGTAATGGTTTGGTCTTATGCTTAGGGCCTTATACGTTGTATTTTCTAGTTTTTGCTCTCGTGTTAGTGGGTCTCTTTGTTCATACAAATCAATATTTTTGCGGATTTGGGTATTAAATATTGCTTTAAACATCGTCTTCATTCGAGACGTTTACTTAACATCATTATATCATCCTAGTTTATATCAGATATAAGATATGTTGATTATTAATTATTATCCAACCTTTTAATCATCAAAATATCACGACTGACTTGAGTGATCATCTTGGGCGGAGCCATCTTGGGCGTGACCAATGTTTATGACTTGCTGATGACAAACCCCCATCGTGTACATCATACAAGGATTGAGGGTGGCTCACTAAAACAAAG
The DNA here is from genome assembly GCF_003368295.1 of Carassius auratus. Taxonomy (NCBI): domain Eukaryota; kingdom Metazoa; phylum Chordata; class Actinopteri; order Cypriniformes; family Cyprinidae; genus Carassius; species Carassius auratus. Next base: position 1,289 of record NW_020523341.1, read on the forward strand.
ACCGGCTGATAAATGCTACAGTTGCCTGCTGTGAACAACAAACAATACAATAAATCAATAAACCAGAAATTTATCGTGAATTAATACAGTACTACCGCATTCGGCGGACCGTTCTATATCGATTAGGGGCAAAGTTTACGCCTTGGGAAAGAATCGAATTCTGAAAAAGTCGTCTGACGCTGCACAACTGACCCATGCAGGGTAAATGGAGCGGCGCTGATGAGGTCGAAAAACTGGAGTGCGCTGCGGCAGACACCAGTTTTGTCAAAGACATTATCGACCCTGATTTTAAACTACACTACAGAGGACAGATGATCGGACTGATGCAAAAGATCATCAAGAAGGAATGCGACCCAAATCACGATTGTACGGGCGATAGCAAGCGGGAAACAAATCTCAGTAACCAAATGAAACTTGTAAGAAGACTGAAATATACATGGCCTGATTTGACGAGCATATTTTTAACCGGGAGGGACCCGGTGCATGTTTCTGCACGTAAAATTCTGGAAGTGATGTCTGAATGTGAAGATGAGATAGACGTTAATGACGTTCTCTATCTGTGTACATCTATAACAGATCAATGTGTGCTGTTGGCTTCCAAAAATTATGATTCTATGACTTGTGAAATTGTTGCATCGTTGGTTGATTTTATATTGGACCAAAACATGTTAATCTGCAGAGATTTTCTATTCTGGTTAGATTGCCTGTAATGTCATGAGTACTATTTGTTTTTAATGACAATTTGATAATTTTCTTCACTACATCGATATATATTCAACAATAAGGGTGTTGAAATAAAAGATTGATCCACTTCACTCGCTATTCTGTTTTCTGAGTTCAGCAACTTTTTTGTTTGTTAACAATTAACAATAATAATTAATAATCAACATATCTTATATCTGATATAAACTAGGATGATATAATGATGTTAAGTAAACGTCTCGAATGAAGACGATGTTTAAAGCAATATTTTAATACCCAAATCCACAGAAATATTGATTTGTATGAACAAAGAGACCCACTAACACGAGAGCAAAAACTAGAAAATACAACGTATAAGGCCCTAAGCATAAGACCAAACCATTACAATTAGGATGGTGAAAACTGCTGTAAATAGATTCAAACAGAAAGAGCTAACAATGTCATGGAAACATATCATTCAAAGTGTAACGCTATGAAAAACATTGCGGTTTATATCTATTTATGCGTGTGTGTGTGCATGTGTGTGTATGTGTAAAGACCTCTAACACTAGCTTGCTCTATTCTTTTTTTATTCAATCTGTTTTCTTTTTATTTATGATATTATTTAAAATCCCATGGTACGTATACTGTGTTAACCTAACTGAGACTTGTTAAAACATTTATATATCATTGCTCTTTTTGTTGTTTTTGATTGCTTCCACCGTCCGCATCTGTAAGTCACTTTGGATAAAAGCGTCTGCTAAATGAATAAATGTACAGTAAATGTAAATATCTCATCGCTCTAGAAAATTTTAGGTATACTTAGCAGGGTTCTATAGTGTTTTTAGGTTATATTGTACTTGTCATTATGAATATTTGTACGCTTATTTTCATTTCTGCATCTTAATGAACACTTACACAATTTGTCTTCGTTTGAGTAGCTAACGTTACTCGACGGTCACATTTAAGTTTTCACCGCTTACACTTTCAAAAACACCCGAAACCTGTAACTCTGTCATAATTAGGTGAATTAAAAATACAAAAACTTAATGCCTGACACTTTTGTAACTGACTAAAAACTGATGTTTAAGCTAAACAACGACAGAGAGACTGTGCATAAAACTGCAAACACAAACATCACTAACTTAAATGAACAAAAGATAATAACCACCAATATGTGTTCACACAATTAACTTTTTTTTTTTTTTTTTTTTTAGATGATTCAGAATTAACTTAATGAACAAAAGACAATAACCGCTAATATGTGTTCACACAGTTAACTTTATTTAGATGATTCAGAATTAACTTAAATGAACAAAAGACAATAACCGCTAATGTGTGTTCACACAATTACATTTATTTAGATGATTCACAGAAATAAAAATGACTCTTCAGTTGTTAGAAGAAAAAAAAGTGTACTACGTAACTGCGAAAATGACTTAAGGACCCTATGAATCGGTTCATTGAACCAAACTGTCCAAATAAATAATTTTTCAGAAGTGAATCGAACTTTGCATCACTAAAACAGATCACAGAAAAGAATATGAGTCTTTTTATTTAGGTTATCTGCGTATGCGTTTAATCAGATGTCCAATGATTTAGAGCGTTGCCACATACAATATGAGTATGTATTCACGACAGGCATGTTTGAAGCCTAAGGTGTGTGATGGGTATTGTAGTTCCCTGACCTGAAGATCTACATAGCTTGAATGAGGTATTAGGTAAACATATTACATTTGTAAAACAAAAACATATAATACATATAACAACAATAAAATAACTGTTAACACATATTTAGACCAAACGACTATATTCAACAATAATACGATATACATGTGCTAAAACAGGCTAAAATGGGTTGACTATGCTGTAATGGAGCAACCGTTGTCATGTTATCTTATGAACCATTGGGCGTTAGGATTCGTGTGTCCTGAAACCAAATAATTGTCTTTATCTTTAGAAAAAGTAATAATATGGCAAACGTAAGTCGGTCAATCGTGCATCCAGAGTTTAACTTACTGAATCTCTATAACAAATTTCTGCAATGGCTATACTTGTTACGATGCTTCCAAGTCGGTGTCTGGGGCTTGTTTTAAGAGCAAACCCTTGTTTGTGGACATTGTACGCATTTTTAAAGTTAAAGAGGGTAATGAACTCTTTCACTAACTATTCTTGTTAGAACGCATAATCAGTGTTAGGGGGTCAACTAGTTACATATAGCTAAATTATATCATTTGATTAAAAATAAATGTAATCAGTTACAGTCAGTGAGAAAAATAATTAAATTGCGGTTAATTATGAAAATGTTACATCTGAATATTTTTACAGATTACAGAAATTTCATAAACCACCTTAAATACTCTAAAATATGAGTCAGATGTTTCATGAGTTAAAGACGTATGCTTATTTCCTATTTGGCCGATGTATATTTATTTGTTAAATTGAACCGATTTACCAACCATTGTTAGATGCCATGGCATTTCCCTTCAGGGAATAGGTGTGCAAAAACCTGATTTAAAAACAGTATCATAGCTGTTAAACTTTCTTGTTGTGTTTTTAAATATGTATTTAATCTCCAAGCAAATCTGATTTCGTGGTGGTTGTGCTTTAAAATGAAATGATCACAATCCTAATTTAAGTGATGAAGGATTTGAAAAGTCTGACGGTCATTAGTTGTTGAGTACTCTAATGTTAACCCCTGTCCTGTTTACACGTTTCAAAAGATTAACGGTTGAAAACATTACAAGTCTTAAAACATGTAATCAAATGTTATCAGTTACATTACTTTTTAAACTTTTAGATTTTAAATGGGTTAATTTGTGATCTATAACCTATTACAACGTTCATAGTAACTTCCCCAAAACTGTACCTAAAATAATTCCACCAAGGTCTCAGCTACAGCTAAACGTTATAACAAAAAACTTAAGGTCCTTGTTGACAGTTTTGTGAGGTGTGTGTGTGTGTGTGTGTGTGTGTGTGTGTGTGTGTGTGTGTGTGTGTGTGAAAGCAGCATGGTTTGGAAGAAATTTTTTTTAGCTTATGTATGTGATTTTACTACAAACTATAAGCATTCTAACTAAGAAAACACAATATGTTTTTATTTATTTATTTTTTTTCCAACCAAACCGTTTGTTTGCAGTTGTTAAAGTCGTAAGAATGTTTATTGTTATGAAAAGAAGGTAAGTTATGCTAGATAAATAAGTCTTTTTTATTAACCACAATGCGTTTATGAGTTATTTATTTGTTCTGCTTCATGTATGCAGCGGTTACCATACACACATTAAAGAGAAATGCGTAAACTCAATTGTTTTAAACAATCTAAACCATTTAGTCTATCCTTAAAAACCTCTTACATTTTTTTTTTCTTCACACATCTATTTTCATCTGTCTCTGGACTCTTGTTAAAACACTTGAGTGCTGACATGAATCCTGCATGAAAGCTAAAAAATAATACTTTTTTAAAACTATTTTAAACATCATGGTTAACAACACCATTTGGAAAGTGAGAAAGGACGTCTAATCTATTGTACACATTTCTGTCAGACATTTGTACCAACAAACACTTTTGGTTTCAAAGAAAACTTAGGACAACTCATTTTCAATCTTATATAGATATGTTCGTGTTTGTGACCTATTTTGTTTGTTTGTGTATTTTTTTACTTGTTTGAGTGTATATTAGTATTTATTTAGTTTGCATGTTCATGTTTTCTGTAATGTTTACATTTGTGTGTGTGTGTGTTTATGATTGTATGGTTGTGTTTGTGTACTTGTTTGCATTCTCGGTACATTTATGTTGAGTTTGAAAGATCTAGGGGTTAATAAAAAATATAAATGTAACTAAAATAAACTAAATTAACTCGAATTAAACTACATATTCCTATATGGTCTGACTTGTTAAAAGATTTCACGTCCATTTGACCAGTAAATGAACTTTTAGCTAACCTCACGATCACAGGCCTAAACCATAAACCATTTTATGGTTACCTGCAGCACACCATTTACAACACCAGAACCCCCGGAAAACTAATTAGATAACAGTTGAGTTGGAAACCCCAAAAACCTTTAGATGTTTTACAATCTTCGCTGACATGGTCGTAACAGTAAACACAAAGACATCAGATTCCAGATACCAGACGCGTTTCTACGCACTACTTGAGATGAAATATTTAGCCTCTCCTGTAATGTTGTTAAAGTTTCTTTGGCAAAAAAATCAAAGACATTCCAAAACATTTCATTCCAGTTAGATTTGTGTATGCCTAAACGCATGTTTTAATTGATATAGCTACGCTATAGCACTGATAGAAGTTAATACTGACAAAATAAAAGACGTATTCAAGGATTTAGACTACTAAAGTATGGGTGAGTGACTTATTAAAATGAAATAAAACAACATTTTTTTCCAACAAGGAATTTTTGTTGAGATGAAAATAAAATGGTATAGGTTAACCTAATTTTAAAGTAAAAACATCGGTCTAATATTAAAACCAGGTAGAATGTTTTCATCAAATAAGAACTGATGTGTTTTTATTAAAAACGTTACTTTGTTTAACTCTTTTAACATACATTTAAACCTTTGTGACCAACTTTATTAGGGAGGTGTTAGGGGGATGTGTTAGTGGTTTTTTTTTTTCTTTTTTATTCGATGCTTTAAACATTAAAAACATAAAGGCGTACATTACTGGTAGATTTACAAATATGGTCTGAGATTACACTCAATTTTCGTTCACACTCTGTACATCATAAAACAAAATAAATGTAAAATAAATAAAACAACACTGAAGAAAAAGGTAAAGAATGAAAAAGTAGGGGAGTAACAGATTTTCACATTAAGAAAAACCAAAGTCCTTTAATGAAGAATACAAAAATCTTGCTTTGAGACTTTTCATTTCTTTTAACGTCTCCAAATACATCACAAATTCCTCTTTAAATGACACTAAACGTGAGGATTTTGAAAAACATACATTTATGAATGTAGAATTTCGTGCCAGAAGTTGATATTAAGAAAATAAAAGACATATTCAATGATTTAGGCTACTAAAGTAAGTGTGAGTGGCTTATTAAAATAAAATAAAACATCAAGGACTTTTGTTTAGATGAAAAATAAAGAGCATATAGTTTTAAAGTAACTCATATACATAGATGTATCTAAAGATCCTGAAACAGGACACATATGTTCCAAGTGGGTAGATATAGAATACCTGAAAGAACATCTAATCATCCGTCTGTTTATACTACAGAAATGATTGTCATATTTTTGGCTCTTCAGTGGGTTGAACACATTAATATACCTAAAGTAGTCATATGTTCAGACTCATTTGCAGTACTACCAAGTTTAAAGTGTGGCGAATCTTCAACAAGACAATTTGTCATTCATTTTACAGAGTTTGTTCAGAATACAACCAAAAACAAATATTTATTTTGTATAGATACCTGCACATATAGGAATAGAAGGTAGTGGATCAGATAAAAACATAAAAATGCCAGACATCAAATTTAATGAAAGGAGAATTTTGGGGGTAGAAAGGAAGCTCTCGCCATAAAATTGGACACATTGCACTTAATCAGTCATTATTTATAAGAGGAAAAACATGTGTCTGGACTTTGTGTTAAATGTGATCTTCCTCAATCAGTTGAACCTATTTTAATAAAATGTAAAAGATATGACAACGAAAGAATACAACTTACTTACACTTAATATAGAAATAAACCAGATCTCATTTTAGAAAATGTTAAATAAAGATGTGACTATAGAAATGTTTCAATGATTAAGTATCTCAAAGAGTTGCTAAACAGGATTTAAAGAATCACTACTAAGTTTGTCACGTTTCAATCTGAGACGAGATATTTCTTACCTGTCATATTGTTAAATGGGTGATACTTTTAACTACATATGTATGGTTTAATTACTAGATAACACGACACAAACTCGGCAGAAGTAAAGTGTGTGTGTGTGTGTGTTTATGATTGTGTGGTTGTGTTTGTGTACTTGTTTGCATTCTCGGTACATTTATGTTGAGGTTGAAAGATCTAGGGGTTAATAAAAATTATAAATGTAACTAAAATAAACTAAATTAACTCGAATTAAATTACATATTCCTATATGGTCTGACTTGTTAAAAGATTTCACGCCCATTTGACCCACTAAATGAACTGTCAGATAACCTCACGATCACAGGCCTAAGCCATAAATTTGAAGTTGTCGTGCCTTTGATCCCTGAATTTGATTACACACATTTTTTTTTTAAACTTTAGCTGACCTGCAGCAGACCATTTAGCTACAACACCAGAACCCCCCGGAAAACTAATTAGATTACAGTTGAGTTGCAAACCCCCAAAAACCTTTAGATGTTTTTACACCCGCTGATGTCTAACTGATATGCAGGCACAGTAATCACACAGCCTCCAGATGCCCGGCGCGGTCACGTTTCGCAGCACGACCTGAAACGAGATATTTCTTCCCTGTCATATTGTTAAACGACTACTTTTAACTACATATGTCTGTTTTATTTACTAGATAACGCGACACAAACTTACAAACTGGACAGAAGGAAAGCGTGGATGGGTGGCTGAGTGTGTGTGTGTGTTAATTGTCATAGCTTGAGAAATTAAGCTTGACAAAAATAAAAGATATATCGGCGGCAATAGTCTAAATTTAGACTAGTCGTAGATTAGAGTAATTAACTTAATACATTAAAAACAAATACTGTTTTTTCAATGCTGTTTTTTATTATTATTTTTTATTTTTTATTTTTTTTAAGACTAAAAGTAAATAAAAATCGCATAAAGCTACATCATTTAAAAAGTACAAATTGATCTTATGTTTAAACGGATTTAAAGTTTTCACTAATTAAGGACTGATGTCTATTTATTAAAAACTACTTAGTTTAATTATTTTAACATTTAAATCTATTTGACGCTGCTATCACGCCTACAGCGGGGCAGTCTCTAGCGCTGGAGGCGTGGTTTTTTTCCGGAGCATCCCCCGAGCCTCATTCTAAGTGTGTCAGCGATGCTGTCAGGATCGCTCAACGGAGATGCCTTGACACTTTGATCTTTTTTTCTTTCGTCTAACTCTCTGTCAGTAATAGTCTAGATTTTTAAAGTTGTAGTTAGTGGTAAAGTACAACATAGATTTGATTTGAAGTATCTTGTCTGATGGATTTTATTTTTGATCCGCGTAATGCCTACCATATTTTTTCTTTTGTTTTTAACTTTTTATAACATTGTGACAAACACCAAGTTTTCTGGTTTGTATCGCCGCTTTACATTCATTTCTTTTTTAGTTTGAGGTAAGGTATAAGTGATAAATGCTTTCTTTTCTAGCTGGTAACAAAACACCTTTTTAAATTTTTACAAGCTCTCACATCTTTTCACGTGTTGCTTAACGAAAACACATATGATAGTTTTGACTTGTTTAGTTGTTTTAGATAAATAACCAGTAGTTTTCTTTTTTATTTGTTCCAACTTTAACAACGTTTTACATTTTTCCAACTACGAAAACAATCATTGCATCGTTCCCATTTTGTTTGTGTTATAACCTTTTTTCTTGAAATGCACTGTGTACTTAAAACCTTAATAAAAACTTCCCTTATACCATTTTAATGATTTCAACCCTTTCCACAGTTTAAAAAAAAAAAAAGCACATAGACCCCAACACATTTTCACCCTCCCTCACCGAAATTCCTTCTTAGGGTCGTAAGTTCATATCTAGGTCACCGGGGTGTACAGGGAGGGGAGTATGGGGTTAGAATTGTTGCATTATTCCAAATAAATAGATTATTATCCATAAATAAATGTAACGAGATGCACAAAAATATATCAAATTCACAAATAAATGTAAAGAGTTTCACAAAAAAATATAAAACTCACAAATAAATAAAATGAGATTTGCAAATAAAAAAATATATATTTACAAATGTGTTTAATGTCACAAACACAACTCTACCTGGCATTTATTTGTGAACCGCTGTCTGTGCATTTGTAAATTACTGCACGCATTTGTGGATCGCTTCCTGTGCATTTGTGGATTTGAAACACTTCTAGCGTCGACGTGCAGATAAATCCACAAATAAGTGGACTCCACCCACCGTCTACTTAACCCAATCAGACAACGCCCATGTTGCACTGACCAATCGCAGCACGCTCTCTCTCCAACCAATCACGTTTTGCCTAACAACCAGGGCGGGATCAGACAAATGAACGCGAGTCACTCGCTACAGGCTCTTCAACATGGCCGATCAAGAGGAGTAAAGACAGGTGAGTGATGCTAACACAGTAATTAACTGAAGTTTTACCAGGTTCTTGATATGTCATCATTTGTCATAACTAGTGAGGTAGTTTGACAATTTACACCATGATTTAATAAGTTATTATTTGCTCTCAAGCACCATTTCGAAGACTGTCGCATTTGTCTGCCACATACATCAAGGGTGTCTTAATTCTAAAATGGACCATTATTCATTGTGAGGTGTAAATTGTTGTAATTTCTTTACTTTTGAATTTCTTTACTTGTGGCCTACAAAATGCGACCTCCTTGAGGAAGCAGCCCTCGAAACAGTCAGCGGATTTATTTTACATTTAGAATTACTGAATTAGTTTATTAGATTAAATAAACTATTACTTAATATTGAGTGCAAGATGAAGAATATGTGAAGTTGCGGGTAGATTCGATGTGCGCCTGTAGTAAGGTTGCCAACTGCCCTAATTATACAGACATACGTTTGGGGTAAGATCTTCCACTGCATATTACATGAGACTCGGTTTTATTCCCCCTTGTCACCCCCCGCAGTGGCATCGTCTCAGATACTACGAGTATGTGTGAACTGAGGGTCATAAGCTGTTGTTACGTTACCTGTAATGCATGACATGTTAATTGAAATTAACTGTCGAAAAGAACCAGTTTTCGAAAAAAGAACCTGACTTCCCATCACTAGTGAAAAGTTGGCTTTCCTCATTATTATGTTCCCTTGTATATAACTGGAACGGTTACTCCATGCACCTTTAAACTACAGTCTGTTCAGTTAAATATTTGGCTGCAGTTTGTGTTTACTTACTGTTTGTTCAGGGCCTTTCTGCACAAGGTGAAAGTGCTGCTCGGGCATTAGTGCAGATCATCGCCAGGGATCTGACACCAGGGCCAGGCCGCTCCACTAATTACTATTATATATAATGCTCATTACTGTAGTAACATCCAAAATAAAACTATAACGTTATTTGTAATTTAACTAGTGTTTCCCAGTTTTCTACCTCTCTGGTGTTTTCTGAACCCATCCGTCCATCTGTGTTATTAATTTTTTTTTTTTTTTTAAGGTAATTAAATGACCACTTGGTCATGTAGCATGTTACATTTTAAAATATTGTTGGAATATTGGCTATCTGCTAAAAATAAAAAAATCTAAAGTACTGTGCTGTATTTACCAATTAGACTAATATTTCATTATGAACAAGGTTTATTGCATTGATCAAAATGTTCTGTGTTTGTTATTATGCATTTTAGGACAGTGAGGCAGCAAATGACAGACTAATCCACTTTCTGAAGCTTGGATTACCCCAGGAAAACATCAGTAACATTTTAGGTGTCACTCATACAACTATCGTTCGTCGGATGAGAGAATGTGTTTGGCCAGAGACAGAATCCAATAATTAACCCTGAGGTAATTATTTCTTCTTACAATGCTTTATTGGTTTTGCTCTGTTAGATTAACCCCCCATATTTAAAATTATTTATTTGTTTACCTTTAGATGGATTATTCAGACTCAATGGCAGTTGAACAAGATGGTGGAGATGCTGACCATGTTCACTTTGCAGTCAACGTGCCTGTAATTCACAGGCCACAACTCACAAATGAGCAAATTGACCCACTGCAAGTGTCTGATTCATTTGGAGTAGATGTATACCTCAAGACTCTCACATATGTACAGACTTTGATTGAATAAAGGGATATTTGAAGGTTTATTTCTGCTGCTCTATTTTTGACAGCAAGGTTGTAAATGTGTATACATAGTTGTATCTTAAGTAAAACTTGTGGAAACAACCTTTTAAGACATGTAAAATAATTAAATTTATTTTAAAATGTTATTGAAGTACTTTTTTTTATTATTATTACTTGTACATATACATTTTTTTTACATAGAACCAGTGTCCAGAATTAAATGAGTCCAAATCCAGTGGAGGATGTGTTAGCACAAGCTTGCAATGTAGATGCAAAGTTATCCATTGTGGTTATTTCAGCTGGTATCATCAGGGTCCTGCTGCAGGTAGAAGCCTTGAAGTATCTTCCATTCCAAACATTTACCTGGAGATTCTTGGATGGGACTTCCCATCCAGTCCAAAATGATGTAAGCTTTTGTAGCTGGTCTGTAGTAACTGTGTGGAAAAATAATCAGAAGATGCATACAAACAACTCTTTATGGAAGAGAACAACATTTTATGGAAGGTTGTATGCATTAAAACTGTCAAACTGCAATGAGTCTTAGAATGAGAAGTTTGAAAAATACTTTTTACAGGATTTATATTGTAATTAAGCCATTTATAATACATATTAAAACAATAAATATTGCTAATTTGATTTACAAAGTATTAATAAAAAATATAATCTTAAGAACATCTAAGTGTACTCAACTGTGCTCTTTTGAGACACCATAAACTAAAATGTGCTTTTAATATACTACCTCTATTTAAAACAATATGTATTTAGTTACCACTTGTAGTACAAGAAGTTCAGTTGGACTATAAGTGGTAACTAAATACATGTTATTAATAATTCCAATCATAGTAACCTGAACGACATACCAATTTTTCCTCAAATGTGCTTTATAATAAATTACAATAAATCTATGAACAGGCTGTGGTCATGTCATGCATTACAGGTAACGTAACAACAGCTTATGACCCTCAGTTCACACATACTCGTAGTATCTGAGACGATGCCACTGCGGGGGGTGACAAGGGGGAATAAAACCGAGTATAATGTAATATGCAGTGGAAGATCTTACCCCAAACGTATGTCTGTATAATTAGGGCAGTTGGCAACCTTACTACAGGCGCACATCGAATCTACCCGCAGCTTCACATATTCTTCATCTTGCACTCAATATTAAGTAATAGTTTATTTAATCTAATAAACTAATTCAGTAATTCTAAATGTAAAATAAATCCGCTGACTGTTTCGAGGGCTGCTTCCTCAAGGAGGTCGCATTTTGTAGGCCACAAGTAAAGAAATTCAAAAGTAAAGAAATTACAACAATTTACACCTCACAATGAATAATGGTCCATTTTAGAATTAAGACACCCTTGATGTATGTGGCAGACAAATGCGACAGTCTTCGAAATGCTGCTTGAGAGCAAATAATAACTTATTAAATCATGGTGTAAATTGTCAAACTACCTCACTAGTTATGACAAATGATGACATATCAAGAACCTGGTAAAACTTCAGTTAATTACTGTGTTAGCATCACTCACCTGTCTTTACTCCTCTTGATCGGCCATGTTGAAGAGACTGTAGCGAGTGACTCGCGTTCATGTCTCTGATCCCGCCCTGGTTGTTAGGCAAAACGTGATTGGTTGGAGAGAGAGCGTGCTGCGATTGGTCAGTGCAACATGGGCGTTGTCTGATTGGGTTAAGTAGACGGTGGGTGGAGTCCACTTATTTGTGGATTTATCTGCACGTCGACGCTAGAAGTGTTTCAAATCCACAAATGCACAGGAAGCGATCCACAAATGCGTGCAGTAATTTACAAATGCACAGACAGCGGTTCACAAATAAATGCCAGGTAGAGTTGTGTTTGTGACATTAAACACATTTGTAAATATATATTTTTTTATTTGCAAATCTCATTTTATTTATTTGTGAGTTTTATATTTTTTTGTGAAACTCTTTACATTTATTTGTGAATTTGATATATTTTTGTGAATCTCGTTACATTTATTTATGGATAATAATCTATTTATTTGGAATAATGCAACAATTCTAACCCCATAGGGGAGGGGTGGGGGTGTACAAACAGGTGTCCAGAACAGATGGCTTTTATGACCCTCATCAATCAAATTTTTGACACATGGTATACTTTATCCTCTCTAAATTAATAGGTAGCCAGTGCAGAGACTGTAAAATTGGGGTAATATGATCATATTTTCTTGACCTCGTAAGGACTCTAGCTGCTGCATTTTGGACTACCTGTAGCTTGTTTATTGACGAAGCAGGACAACCACCTAGAAGTGCATTACAATAGTCCAGTCTAGAGGTCATGAATGCATGAACTAGCTTTTCTGCATCAGAAACAGATAACATGTTTTGTAGCTTGGCAATGTTTCTAAGATGAAAGAATGCAGTTTTTGTAACATTGGAAATATGATTTTCAAAAGACAAATTGCTGTCTAATATAACACCCAGATTTCTGACTGTAGAGGAAGTAACAGTACATCCGTCTAGTTTCAGATTGTAATCTACAAGATTCTGTGTAGTGTTTTTTGGTCCAATAATTAGTATATCTGTCTTATCCGAATTTAATTGGAGAAAATTATTTGTCATCCAATCTTTTACATTTTTAACACACTCTGTTAGCTTAGATAATTGGGAAGTTTCATCTGGTCTCGTTGAGATATATAGCTGAGTATCATCAGCATAACAGTGGACGCTAATTCCGTATTTTCTAATTATATTACCAAGGGGCAACATGTATATTGAAAATAGAAGGGGACCTAAGACGGATCCTTGTGGCACTCCATATTTTACTGATGATAAATGAGATGACTCCCCATTTAAGTAAACAAAATGGTAGCGATCGGACAGGTAGGATCTAAACCATCTTAGAGCCTGTCCTTGAATACCTGTATAGTTTTGTAATCGTTCTAGGAGTATGTCATGATCTGTGGTGTCGAACGCAGCACTAAGATCAAGTAAGACTAGAAATGAGATGCAGCCTTGATCTGACGCAAGGAGCAGGTCATTTGTAATTTTAACAACATTTTTATCATTTTTCTGCCATAGTTGTGCAATATTGGGGGATTTACGGTATTTTTAATTTGAACTGGATAATTTAGTTTGTATTTAACTGGGCTTATTAAACAAATGAATGTATAATTCACTTTAAAGATGAATTACAATCGATGGTGATAACATTAGAATAGGCTAGTAGAACATTGCTGTCATCTACTGAAAAATCTAACTAACTAAATCTAACTATCTAATTGTGCTGGGATATCAGATGTAATTATTCTAGATGTTTAATTGTGTTTAATTTATAAATTGCCACTTTATAGAGCACATATGTTTTTATAGTTTCATGAAAAAACTTAAAACAAGGTTCAATTGTCAATAACTAGCACTAACAAAATAATAAATACTGCTACAAATGTATTTTTCATTGCTAGTTCAAGTCTCAAATGTCTCATGAGGAAGTTAAAGTGAAAATGCCATTCATATTTTTTTTTTCTCATATTTTCCAAAAGGAAACATCAGAATTTTAATATGCAGAGTCAAACACTCATTGGGGTGAATCAAGAAAAGGTCTTTCCACTTAAAGATCGTTTTCATTTTCACTTTAATTGTGACTTTCACATTACATTTATCATGTGTCTTTTTCAGTGGAACAAGTATTTGTCACAAAACTTACACTTTAAAAACTAGTAATACATAAAAAATAAAAAAATAAATCTATCTTTAATTAACTGAACTCTAAAGCCATTTCTGAGGTTAGGTTTTGTCTCAATAATTTTCTTCTATAATCGGACATATTCTGTTTCCTGGAAGGAAAATATTTAATGAAGGACAACCATGGCTCAGATAACCCATAACCAATTCCATTTAGATAGATTTAGATTAGACTCGTATGGACATTTACATACAATACAATATCTTGTAAACAATCCCTCAATAAAGGACACTATTTTTTACAAGGATGGTATATAAACTTCATTTATGTCGTTGTGACCACTAGGAGTCACTCTTGGGATTTTTTAATGCCATTAGAGAGTAATGTGACAGGATCATGAGGAATGTGGAAAATGAAGTTCAACAACCTCCAACATTTTTTTTCAGACTATGTCATTTTCCCTAATTGTCTTTTGGGTGAGTAATGTCAGTTTTGTAATGAAGCATTCTTGAAACCTGCTGACAGGTTTGTGGCTTTGTTTTATTCTCAGGGCATGGTGTCAAAAACACGGTACACAAAGTAGGCTAATTGTAATTGTAATTTGTGCCCTGGTTGCATTAAAAAAGTAAAAAAAAAAAAAAAAAAAAAAATGCATTTTCGAGCTTGTTAGCATGTTAGTAGAATTAGTCACTGGATGTAGGTATAATCTTAAACAGTCTTATTGCTTGAGGAGTCCAAAGCAGATGACATCAACTTTGCATTCTTTTCATTCTGTATGCGAGCCTTTTCTGTGGACATTTTGTCTTGGTAAACAGTAGCACGCCTTCCTTTGAATCTGGCTAAGCACCTCAACAGTGCTTTGACAATCAGGTAGGCCAGTTCAGCCACATTGAGCAAAATGCAAATGGCAGAAGAACCCACCATGAAAATGGTGAAGAGTGTCTTTTCTGTTGGTCGTGAGATAAAGCAGTCAACTTTATTGGGACAGGGCCACTGCTCACACTTCACCAGATGAGGCATCTGAAACCCATCGTAGACATAATACAGAGCATACATGAATCCGGCCTCGAAAAGGATCCGGAAGAACAGGCTTGAGGTGTAGGTCCACCACAGTGGCCCAGTGATAGGTAGACGCCTCTTCTTCAAGCTCTCCAGGTCATCCCCTTTGACTTTGCCACCTCGTTTGGCCAAAAGTCCTTTCTTTACATTGCGTTTGCTATATGCCACATGCATAGCCACCAGCAAAGCTGGTGTAGACACAAAGATGAGCTGCAGGCACCAGAAACGGATGTGTGAGACTGGAAAGAAGTAGTCGTAGCAGACATTTTTGCAGCCTGGCTGTTGAGTGTTACAAATGAAGCTGGACTGCTCATCCCCCCAGACCTTCTCAGCGGCTATTACAAGGATGCAAATGCGAAAGATGAAGAAGACAGAAAGCCAGATCTTCCCCAAGCTGGTGGAGTGTTTGTTTACCCCTCCCAGCTGGGTATAAAGTGCTCCCCAACTCATTCTGTCTGCTATTGCTCTCAGCTCCTGATCATTGAAAAGAAAGAGATCAATTTGATTTTGAGCAACTACAAATACATGTTTGTTCAAATTCAAATTTATACAATATTTAAAGTTCACATACTTCCATATGTGTATGTATGTATGTATATATATATATATATATATATATATATATATATATATATATATATATATATATATATATTAAATACGCTAAAGCTCACCAAAGCTGGTCAGAAAATCTAGTACAAATAGAAATAGCATATTAGAATGATTTCTGAAGGATCGTGTGACACTGAAAATGTAGTAATTAATGCTGAAAATTCTGCTTAGCTATAGCAGGAATAAATTAAATGTAAAAATATATTACAATAGAAAACAACTTTAAAATGTTAATAATATTTTACAGTATTTTTTTGTAAAGTTTGTGTAATATTGCACTCATCTACTGTTTTTCTGGTCAAATAAATGCAATCTCGGTAAGCATAAGAGACTTCTTTAAAAAGTATGTACATTTTTAATTCTTCCAAACTTTTGTAGGGTAAGCTTAAATTTGTATCCCTCAATCCCAACAACAACACACACATGCATTTTTATATATATATATATATATATATATATATATATATATATATATATATACGCACACACACACACACACACTATAATTCTGTGTCTTGATAAAAGACTCACTATATTGAATTTAAAATATTTTCATTAATGTTTAATAAATCCTTTCATTTATATTAATTGAGAAATCCTTCATTCTGTTCGATAATTTTGGCTATATTTGGTTAAATTTAACAAGTCAAAATTATCACATTGTATTACTGAAATGTCTGGCTGTGTTACAAAACAAAGTTTACCTGTTATCTGACAAGATCATTTAGATAAAATCCATAGTATATATCCGTCCAGGTGAGTTAAAATGAGTACTTTCACCTGCTGAGTTTCTTTTAGGTCTTGAGATGAGGTGATTTGTTTGAGGACAGTGAGCGCAAGTTAAGTGCTCTCTCGAGGAGAGGTGCACCTGACTTCGGGTGGAGCCACGGCATTCATTGGGTTCTTTTTGAGATAGCAAGTGACAAAACCTGAATTCTGGAATGCGCAGCACGCCTCAAATGATTACAGCAGGAGTGATCTAATGCAGTTGTGTTGCTAGCGTATAGATTTTGTATTATGTTCAAATGTACAACATATCTTAACTTTCACACAGAATAGTTTCACTAGAAGTAGAGTTAGTATATATATATATATATATATATATATATATATATATATATATATATATATATATATATATATATATATATATAGGCTTAACTTTAATGTGCTTCAAGAACTTCAGCATTTCAGCTCATTAGAAATGCATTACCAGAACAATATTATTATTTTTTTTATTTTTCAGCATTCTAAAATGGCATATTAGAAAGTACAAAATTCATTACATTAAAATGACACAAATGTACACACATTTTCTAAGATCTAGAAAACTTTAATGTTCTATATCTTGTGTACATTATGACAATTAATTCCCTGAATACATTTAGAAAGTACAGCAGCATAGACAGTCTCTTGACCAAAATAATTACAATTAATAAATTAAAATAAAGATCAGTGAAATATTTTAATGGTCCAAATCTCCAGTTACCAGTCTTATAACTATCCTCAGTCACCAGCCCAGTCCACTTGGAACTACATTTCCCTTCTGTTTAACACTTGCACACAGTCAGCTATCACCAAACCTGCCACAGATGACCGCCTCAAGTATGGCATAAAAACAGTCACCCTCCACTTCTCACTTGTCTGGTCTCATTGTTTGAATGTGGGGTCTTGGGCTCAAGTCAAACTCAGTTCCTGGAGGGTCGAAGCCCTGCAAAGGTTTGTTCCAACGCTGCTCACACATGTAATTTTCAAATAAGGCCCCGTCCACATGGAGACGCGTTTCTGTTTATCGGATAGGCATTTCGTCCACACGGATCCGGCGTTTTCATCAGGTGAAACCGCTATTTTTTGAAACCGGGTCCCAGAGTGGATAAATTTGAACACGCCGTCTTTGCGTTTTTGTCTGGACGGCTAATCCGTATATTTTCTGAAACAATGACGTCATCAGCCCACGTCTCCCCCTAGTCAGACACCTCTACGTCACGTAACAGCAACAAAAACATGAAAAAACACTGAACGATTGTCTTTTTATTAACTAAGATTAACACTGATTAATAAATGTATTGTTCCATGTTCGTTTGAGTACCACGCGCAAGGTTTATGAGCATAGTCCAAGTCTTCTTCTCTGTTTTTAGTGTATCTCTGTGGCAGAATTACAGCTCCACATACTGGTCTGGCATGTATACTACATCATTATGCGGTTTCGTGTGGACGCGGATATTTCTTGAGACAAGGAAAAAAAAGATCGGATTGGGGTAAGCTCCGTCTCCGTGTGGACGGGGCCTAAGCCTGAAGGACTTCATTAACTGGATCAGGTGTGTTTAATTAAGGTTTAATCTGAACTTTAGGGATGTGCCGAGAGGGGCCTTTGAAGCAGCGAGGGTTTACAACAAACTGCATTGATGCTTCAAAGCTTTTGACACAGTGCTCTACCCCACCATCTGGTGGTCAACAAAAATCCAGATATTTTATTCATTTGGATGTCATTGTAAGGTAAACTGTCTATTTAATAAGTATCTGTGTCATAGTAAAGTGCCATATGTGAGTGCAGCGATAGAGTCTCCTAAATTTATTGCATTTTGCACAATATAATGACAATACTTTATTTTCTTAATTTTTACTTGCATCAGACTTGCATCTTTTCCCATAAATAGAATGTTTGTGCCAATAAATTAGACCTACGTCATTTTTCATTGCACCATTTTTGTGTCTTCCTTACAAAAGAACACAAACATGTACATTGTTAAAAACACAGATGCACAAATACAAATGCAGTTATTGCATTTATATATTTTGCAGTATTTTTCTAGCCAATGTGAGCTGTTGACAACAGAGGACGGCGTTTACAAGCAGCAAAAATCTTCATGGTTAAGGAAGGACTTTTATCCATTTTTGGGAACAGTGGTTGAGCCCGCAAGGTGTTTAAATTTATTAATTCAGTCACAGACATTCACATGTCATTGTTTTAATAGTAGTACTATAATTAACAATGATACACCACGTAAAAACACTACATACATATGAGCATGCTGACTGATATAACTATTGCACTAAATGGATCACGGGTATGGGACAGTGCAATCAACGCACTTTTTTTTTTAGCCTAGTGTGACGTGTCAATAAGGTAACGTAGTTTCGTTTTCACAGGTCACATGACAGCCTCATTTCAATTAATGCTCCGGAACACTGTTTTGAAGCACTAGTGTGTCAAAAACTCATCAAGTCTCGATCTACCCATCCCTACTAACCTCTGCAAGGTTCCGGGCGGTCCTTATCTGTTCTCTTTGTCTTCTGCCCCAGCCTTGATCCCATCTCATTCACTCATAAACCCTGCAAATACAAAGACAATGGCTGTGTATGAAAAGGCATACTCAATGAGTAGGTACTTAATTTCAATCTCAGTAAGTATTTATTTAACGAGCACAAAAAGAGTGCGTACCCTCCAGCCAAATCACGCTGAGTATGAATGTGATCCATACATCATCTTCCATGTCGACGTTATCATGTGACTTAAGATGTTACAAGCACCGGCGGCGCCAGGGGGGGTCTTGGGGGGTCTCAAGACCCTGCCAAAAAATGCCTTGACCCCCCATTTGACCCCCCAGCCTCTTCCTGATTAAAAAATATATATATTCGGGATAAAGATCCAAAAATGTTTCTCTTCAAACTACGCAGAACAATAATAAATAATAATTATTTCGACATTTATTCATACACTGAACCGAGAACCGTTTATGTCGGACGTGTCAGATTCGAGAACCGATGAGCTGATGATAACTGCGCATGCGTGATTCAGCGTGAAGCAGACTGACACAGAGCGCATCTGAACCGAACTGATTCTTTTGGTGATTGATTCTGAACTGATTCTTTGCTAATGTTATAAGCGCGGGTAAACCAAAGGCTTGAATGAAGGGCAATCATCGCCAATGACGGCATTACATCGAGCGCAAAAGAACCGGTGAACCATTTTTTTTTTTCAGCTAGTTTATTTGATCGAATTGTCCGAAAGAACCGGTTCACTTGAGCACCTGCTCCTTTGCCCCTTAAGTGCCCTTTTGTCAAAGCAAAATTTCCTCAATTTTTTTTTGTAATAACATAAACTTTTGTGAATGCCTGCCCACGCCCAATCATAATATTAGTACAACTTATTAATAATAATTTAGCCGTAAATAAAATGACCAACATGATGACCGTTCACCTGACTACGACCTCATCCAACCGGGAAGATTCCTCATGCTGCACGCGCATTTTTTAATTGCTAGAGGATATTTTCAACATCGTGGCAGCTGGTAAGTGGTGTTTCATTCTCAGCGAAGTGATTTTGGTGTTTATTTACTTATTATTATTTTACAAGAACGATGTGATGTGAGAACATGCAGATACGTTGTTTATATTACTGTGTGTAGCCTCTTTTACTGTCTATGTGTGTAGCCTGTAGTGTAGAAGTAACACTAACGTTAGCTGTTTGAGGGAGAAAAGTTTCACAGGCATCGAGGGGTCTGGTCTTTTTTGTTATTTGAATAAACTTTTATTATATTACAGTACTTATTTTTAACACGTAAAAATAATTATCACAACACTGGTAAGGCTTTCTCATTTTCTCATTTTCTCATTCTCTGAATTATCATTATAAAAATAAAAACAATTCAGAAATGAATTAAAATATAATGATGTGATGAAAATATTTTTTCTACAATAGCAACAGTGTTTACAACAGCAAGACCACTTTAGCCTGTAAACTCAATAATATCTATCTGGAAATAAATGTAAAAATATCAATGTCAATAAAAATGCATAATATACCTGACATGAAAGTGCAGTGTGAAGGATATGAATTACAAATGTAGCCTGTCATTTGTTTACATTGCAAAGGTGTTTTTGTTGTTTAGTAGCAGAAATATGCAGTTATTAGCCATGTCCACTGTATTTTTTGTTGGTTTTCATGAGACCCCCCCTTGAAAAGACCAGGACCCCCCCATTGCCCCCCCAATCAAAATTGTCTGGAGCCGCCACTGGTTACAAGAGCAACAAATTAAAATATATGAGCATTCATTCATTGTAGCAATAAGAATAAATTGGAAATTAAAGAATTAGGACAAACAAGACCAAATGTAAACATAAAAACAAATATCTACAAAGGGCAGGAAGTCGTATAAACTAGGATTTTCGAGGAATTTACTGCTGCATTTTGTCACATCGCGAGAGCGTGATGGACATCATATGTATTGACCATCCAACTACAGGTGTCACCGAAATGCATCAACTCTCGGAGAAGGTGAAAAAACACGAAAGAGAAAAGATGCATATGGATAGTAGGGAGCAGTTTAATATAAGTGAGTAATTTAAGTAAGCAGTGTAATGTAAGTGAGGAATGTGATATAAATGAGCAGTGCAATATAAGTGAGTTGTGTAAACAGTAATTTGTGTGACTTCAATTATTTCTTATATAACTGAAATCAAAGTAAAAAAGTTTTTTTTGGAAAAACCACATCATGGCGTCAGTCTTCATTTGCTGCTGAATTGCGTTAGCGCATATATACATATAAGGAGAACAAGAGATTGATTCGTAATGTCAGTTTATTTTTAATTGATACTATAGTTGTTTAGTTCCCTTTACATCTTTAACTAGCCATTCAACTTATCAATTGAATGGGTGACCTATCCTCATTAATCGAGCAAACATTTGTCCTGGTGGTCCTCTGAGACAAGGTCTTTACAGGGGATCTGTATCTGGGGCTCTAGTTGTCCTGGTCTCCGCTGTCTTTCAAGGCGGTCAAGGTCCTTTCTAGGTGCTGATACACCATCTGGTATGGATACATACTGGATCCGGGTGACTGCAGTGAACCTTTGATCTGGATACAGACTGGATCTGGTGGTTACGGTGACAATCGGAATAAGAGAGAAATAGACTAATATTAGCGTAGATGCCATTCTTCTAACAATGTAGCAAGTATATCGGGTGTTATGGGAAGGTTTCCCGGTTCCGGTTTACCTAATTAATGCAGCCTAAAAATCCTTTAACAGGTTTGGAAAATTAGAAGTGTATTAGTGTGTGATGTGTAAGCCAGGTTAAAGAGATGGGTCTTTAATATAGATTTAAACCGCAAGAGTGTGTCTGCCTCCTGAACAATGTTAGGTAGGTTATTCCAGAGTTTAGGCAACAAATAGGAAAAGGATCTGCCGCCCGCAGTTGATTTTGATATTCTAGGTATTATAAAATTTCCTGAGCTTTGAGAACGATGCTAAACCATTCAGGCCTTCCTAAGTAATAAGCAAGATTTTAAAATCTATATGATGTTTGATAAGGAGCCAGTGCAGTGTTGACAGAACCGGGCTAATATGGTCATACTCCCTGGTTCTATGAAGAACTCTAGTTTATTAAGCGTTCAGAAAAAACACCAAATAAAGCATTACAATAGGTTATTAAATGCAGAGTTTTTAGGTCCTATAATTAACACATCTGTTTTTTTTTTCAGAATTTAGCAGTAAGAAACTCCTCCTCGTCCAGATTTAGATATATATATATATATATATCGACTATGCATTCCATTATGGAATTGGTATGTTTCGGCGGGTCGTGAAGAAATATGCAAAAGAATGTTGTGGTCAATAGCGTCGAACGCAGCACTAAGACCTAATAGCACTAATAGATATATACAACCACCAGAGATGTATAAAGTACTAGAGACCCATACTTGAGTAAAAGTACAAGTGCTCTATCAAAAAAGTGACTTGAGTAGAAGTTGAAGTGCTCTTTAAGCACCACACTTAAGTAGAAGTACTAAAGTATTCAACATTTTTTGTACTTAAGTATTGCAAGTAGTCTATTTTAAAATTTACTACTCAAGTACTGAAAGTAAAAGTAGAAGTATTGTGTTATGTAGTTATTAAAGAAAGTAGTCAAAAGTTTGAACATATTCTTTTTACTATTTCAAATGATTAACCTAAAGGACAATCACAATTCCTTTGACTGTAACTTCTTGTAAACAAAAAACGGTTACTAGGGTTATTTAGCCCAATTTGCAAAATGATGTCATTAATAACTTACCTTCATGTTGTTTCAAACCCGTAAGACATCAGAGGGTCATTTAGAATTTTTTGAAGCATCGAAAATACATTTTGGTCCAAAAATAGCAAAAACTACGACTTTATTCAGCATTGTGTTCTCTTCCGTGTTTGTTGTAAGACAGTTTGTGCAGTTTGTGATATCTGGTTCGCGAACGAATCATTCGATGTAACCGGATCTTTTTGAAACAGTCCACCAAATCGAATTGAATCGTTTTAAACAGTTTGCGTCTCCAATACGCATTAATCCACAGATGAATTAAGCTGTTAACTTTGTAAATGTGTCTGACACTCCCTCTGAGTTAAAACAAACCAATATCCCGGAGTAATTCATTGACTCAAACAGTACACTGACTGAACTGCTGTGAAGAGAGAACTGAATATGAACACCGAGCCGAGCCAGATAATGACTCGTTCACGAGTCAAGAATTGTTTCTGTCAGACGCGTCTGATTCGTGAACCGATGAGCTGATGATACTGCGCATGTGTGATTTAGCGTGAAGCAAACCGACACACAGAGCGTCTGAACCGAACTGATTCTTTTGGTGATTGATTCTGAACTGATTCTGTGTTAATGTTATGAGCCCAGGTGCAGTAAACGCCAATGACGCCATTGCATCGAGCGCAAAAGAATCGGTGAACTGTTTTCTTCAACTGGTTTATTGAATCGAACTGTCAGAAAGAACTAACGTTACTGGTCATCCGAGAACCAATGCAACCGGTTCTTGACTCGTGAACGAGTCATTATCTGGCTCGGCTCGGTGTTCATTTCTCTCTTCACAGCAGTTCAGTCAGCACGCGCAGTCTTCTTAATCGCTTGTTTAGCTCAAGGATGTGCCAGCTTCATCAAATCTGCCATCTACAGTTCTGGCAGTGGTTTGTAATGGAATGATTCGTAACATTATTATAATTGTAACGAGTAACGATGCAGCACATAAAAAAAATATCGGAGTAAAAGTATTAAACTCAGCGAAAATATGTACCGAAGTAAAAGTGGAAGTAGGAGAAAAAAATAATACTCCAGTAAAGTACAGATACCGCCTTTTAGTACTTAAGTACAGTAGTGAAGTAGTTCTACTTCGTTACTATACATCTCTGACAACCACTATAAGATGATAAGAGCAGGTCAGAATCAGCTGACTCGGTAGCTGACACCCCACCAAGCCTGAATGATATCGCTGCAGGTCAGACGCAAGCTAATGAATGCAGTAGCTCTTTCAGGTAGGGTGACCAGACGTCTGAAAAACTGTCTGCGGAGGTTGAGTCATGCAACCAGCCCCTGCCGGTTGCTCATTGGCTGCAGCATTTTTTTTTAAGTTCTAAAAAAATACAGTAGGCGTCTTTAGATAGTCATTTATCTAATTAATCTATATGCACAAAGACAATATGACCTTTTTGACCCCTTTTTGATTTAAATCTTGATGAAGAGAGCGCAAGTTGCTGCAGCTGCCAGGAGGACAGTGATGTACGCGTACAGGAGTGATTGACAGTTCACGGCACTGTGTACAAAAAATAAGTTTAAGCTCATTATATACAAATATTTATTATTTGAGTTTGGTTTAGACCAACCGCTGGGGTTTATGTGATGTTTAAAAAGTTTTAATTCATATGTTTTGTGTCTTAGGAGCCAGCCTGTGTGGGAGTTCTTTCCTCCGGGGTCATGGGCCTTTCCTTCACTGCATGTGGCGGGAGGTTTCCTGCACTGCATGTGTATTGCTTTTGGAGTGTGGAGTGGTTTGTATTATTCACTACACTTTTCTTTAAAAGTGGTTTTGTTAATCTTCTTGAAAACTGTGCATGTGTGGTGTGTGCTCTCAGGACAGCGGCCTAGTGAATTTCTCTCTCTTCACACAGGCTTGGCCAATTCTATTGTAAGACTGGTGGGTTGTGATTTTTCTGCCACACCCTAACCATCCAAAGACCTCTATCCCACTATCCATATTTCTCTTCCTGCCGCAACAGTGTCTGCTCCCGCAGGAGCCTCTATCTATAGTTCTCCACCTCCGCAGCAGTGTTTGCTCCCGCAGGAGCCTATATCTATATTTATCCACCGCCGCAACAGTGTCTTCCTTAAACTTAATGTAATGCATCGCTAAAAATCGAACGTATATATCAATCATATCAAAAGCCTTCAAGGGACCAAACGTTCCCGACAATAGTTTCTACACGTCACTGTACAACCTAGTCCTTGTTTTGCTAAACATCTAATTCAAAAGTACACCATCTTTAATATTGGACAATTCTTTACAACAGGCATGCTACAGCAATCATAAGTCATGACCTCAAATGTTGCTATACGTTTCAGCTTTTCTCCGAAATAATCTGTTCAGATTACCCTTATAGGTGGCGCAAAAAGAAATAATAAGAAAGCTGCTCATGAACCCTTTTGAAGCCCCGTCTTCTCATTTTCTCATTAGCCCACTGGAGTGGATAATCTGAAAATTCTTAACCAAGAATTTGAAAACTCTTAAATGAATCTGTCAGCTCCATATAATTTGCCATTTAAAAGCACAATCACCTCGATGGCTCTTAATGAATTCTCTCTCACAACCGTAAAACAATGATCACGCAATCAATATAGAGAGAGAGAGAAAAATAACAATAATAATAATACATAAATAAATAAATAAAAGAGTAAATAAATAAATAAATAATTATCAAGCTCTTGGTTGGGAAGGATGACATCATCTCTGCTTTAAGCTATGCCCATGCATCCAGATTTATGGCACTTATTCGAGGTACACTGACAGGACAGGGAATTCCATTTCGTCATACGCTTAACTTCAAATGCAAGCCAATCAAAGATTTTCTGGCGTTATCAGAAGCATTGTATTGGATTTGCTAAACCACTACGCAAGTAACCCTCATAGCATCCCCTTTAGACAACTCAAATTGCTTGAAACTCAAAGTATTGAACTCTCCGCCAGGTGCTGCAAAGCGCTCCCAGTGAAAAAATAAATAAATAAATAATAATAAAACAAAATAAATACATTCTCCAAATACCAGCAAGGCTCACCCATCCAATACAGTGAATATTGAATTCCCACCAGATCGCCTCCCTGTCGAGCAAACCTTGCCTTTTCCGACAAACTATCATAGCAGTTACCCGTCTGATGCCGCTAGTATTTAAATCCCGTCAGATGCCGCAAGAGATGTCCTGGTCGAGTGGATGTTTCCCTCCAACTAATGGTGTTGCTTACACGTCCGTGCGCGAATATTGAACTCTCACCAAAGGCTGCAAGAGCTTGGTCAAGCATCCTTGGCCTTCACGTCCGACTACAGGTGTACCCATTAAGTGCAGCAAACATTGATCTCCCAACGAATGCCAGCAAGAGCCTTCCGTCTAGACAACCTTACCTTTTCGATTTATGGCCAGCATAGGCTTACACGTTCGATGCCACGCTCCCATCGTACATCGGCGGGAACCTCCCAGCAAAACAAACCATCTTCCCCCTTATGGTCGTTGAGACTTACCCACCTGGTGCAGCGAGTATTGAGCTCCCACCAGATGCCGGCGAGAGCCTCCCGGCTAGACAACCTTACATCTTCTATTTTATGGCCAGTGATGCTGACCCAGCCGATACAGCGAGCACGAAGTTCCTGTTGGATGCTGGTGAAAGCCTCCTGACCACACTACTTTACCTTTCCGTCTTTCATCCGGACAGGCTTACCCGTTTGATGCCGTGAGAATAAGCTCCCGTTGGATGTCGATGAGAGTCTCCCGGCTAGACAAACTTAGCTTTTCCTTTTCTATGGTCAGAGAGGCTTACCCGTTCAATCGTGTTTGCTCCCGTCGAACGTCGGCAAGAGCCTCCTGGCCAGACAACCTTATTTTCCAATCTATGGTTGGAGAGACTTATCCATTCGATCATGTGTGCTTCCGTCAGATGTCGGCGAGAGTTCCCCCGGTCGGGTTCCATACTTGCTGGCCACAAGCGAGTCTCATCAATCCGATGTCGTGAGTATCGACCTCCCGTCGGATGTCGCAAGAGTCCGCCCAAAAACCTTTTTATCTGCCAAACCGAGAGGACCCAGACGTCCGTCATCCTGAATCTTAATCTCCAGTCAGAGGCTTCATGGGCCCTCTCCGTCAGCCATTTGCCCTTCTGCCTCTGAATAGCAGGGGCTTATCAGCCAGTAGGGCCCGTATGCCGACACCGTGACCTATTCCAGTCAAGACAACTCAGGCCCTCCTGGTCGGGCTATACAACCACACCGCTCCTCCTCATCGGCCGGTAGGACTCACTGTTCCAACCTTG
This sequence comes from Carassius auratus, assembly GCF_003368295.1. Lineage (NCBI taxonomy): Eukaryota > Metazoa > Chordata > Actinopteri > Cypriniformes > Cyprinidae > Carassius > Carassius auratus. Next base: position 28,564 of record NW_020523341.1, read on the forward strand.
TGAGCCCCCGTTTAGCAACGGCTCGAGCACTACCGACCGGGTGCCTCTAACCACATAGTCCAGTACCTGTAGCTGGTGGGGCCTACCTTCCCAATGCTTAAGTCGCTCCCATTGGAGTACGTAAGCTCTTCCGGCCAAGCAACGAGACGACTTCTCAGAAAATAAATTCAGCCTCCGCCAGTATTCAATGCTATCTTGGGGGGCGTCCTTAATCTGGCGGCTGTCCTCTTGTCCATTTGCTTTTTGGGGGCTACTCTAGGTTCGGGCCATTCCCGAGCTCGGAGCCCTTCCCCGGACAGCACGCCAAATACGCATACCATACCTCAGCTAATTAAATGTAAGCGTGAATGTCACAGGTCGGAGCGGACCACAGATGTCGTGAGTCACGCCCCTTCCTTGTTTCCACCTCGAGGAGGTCCCAAGAACACCCCAATGACCAGACACACGAGAGACAGTAAGTAAATATTAAAACAACTTTATTAAATTACAAAAAAAGGTATGTGAATGGGGGGAGGGGAGGCTAAAATCCAATTCTCCAATTGGAGAGTAACAGTCTCGAGCCTCTTAGACTCCGTCACGGGAGATCTCAGGTGAGTCCTTCACTCCTCTTTCCTTCTGGCTATATGACTACAATCAGCTTATTCACAAGTGCCCCTTTTTCTGGCTTGCAGGGCGACTGTCCAGGGCCCCCTCCTTTCCTGGACGTAACAGATACAAGTGGTAAGTATTGAGAGTTTGAATGCACGATGGATACCTGCTGCTACTCGTGGCAAACTCCGAGTCGGCCCAGCGGGTTGGACTCCCGGTCGTCCCGATGCTGGTGGAGCATACAATGGCTGCCGGGATCCGACTGAAACCGTACTGGTAAGTGTACGGGGGGTTTCCGCGGTGTCTGTATCCTGAGTGGCGGGTCGACTTGCAGGTAGTTGCTTCAAAGGGACCCGCTAGATCTGCACAAGAACATACAGGTAGATATAACAGGACTGGACACAGACAGTGGACAGAGGGGCCACTGGCTCTTCACTCGGGGCACAGGTAAGTCTGTAGAAAAGACAGCTGGGGCTTCACTTGGCATACAGGCGAGTGTACAACACAATATGCTGGCTTTAGCTTTGGGCATAAGGTAAGTACATCACAGGTAACTGGGGCTTCACTTGGGCATACAAGCGGGTGTACAACACAATATGCTGGCTTTAGCTTTGGGCATAAGGTAAGTACATCAAAGGTAACTGGGGCTTCACTGGGGCACACAGGCGAGTGTACAACACAATGTGCTGGCTTTAGCTTTGGGCATAAGGTAAGTACATCAAAGGTAACTGGGGCTTCACTTGGGCATACAGGCGAGTGTACAACACAATATGCTGGCTTTAGCTTTGGGCAATAGCTTTACGGTGAATATACAGGGAAACAGGAAGTGATGTAACTCACAGACCTTTGAGGAAATAGACGTCAGGCATTCCTTTTCTGAGGCTTCAACCAACTGCCGATAGAGATGCGGATCGAAAGCTGCTGCTGTGTTGGGCCGAACACGGCCTCCGCTGGTGCCACACACAGGTAAGTTGTTTCACCCGGGGCGTGCTACACTGGGTGGGTCAAACGCTTCCCTCTTCTTCCGTCCAACCGAAAGGGCAAGAGGTCTAGACAGGGGCGAACCTTTAAAGAACTCCACAGCAGATAATAATACACGCACAGCTGATTTCCTCCTACCGCAGCCAACTCCTCACCGTTAATACTTCCCACTATATCCACACTGTTCTTACTTGAAATTGTTTCCCGCCACCGTCACGTGGAGAAGAAGGGTTAGGTGTCGTTGACGGCATATAATTGGAGATGTTTTCTTCGCCCACCTCAGTACTCACTTCCTTTGCAGGATTTCGTCAGGCCTGAAAGGTGGTTGTTGATGACACAAACACAGCACCACACTGCAATTTTCAAGTGTACACACTCACAGCAAAGGACAAAGACTGACCCACTGCACTCCACACACTCTTGGTGAATTTAGGGTCAAAACCCCGTCTGACCAAAGACTCGTCCTGGAAATCGTAGAGAACTGATGCAACGAATATTCAGCTTTAAACATCGCCGCCACGACACCCCAATGTGTTCTCTCGCTCACTGGTCCCGGCTCACCCACAATCCTCCTCCACAGTGGGGCCGCTCACATACTATGCCACAAACTCACAAGAAGGCTCACAGATAGTTCACTCTAGATGATGATGCTGCTGTACGATGGTTTAGGGTACTCACACCGTTACTAACACGAGGTCTCTTTTCCCTCTTCTTTCCAGCTCCTGGATACTTCTCCGGCTGTCATGTGACCTGACGAAAGGGCCTCCTTCGGCGATACTTCCGGTGAGTCTTCCTGTTTTCAACCACTCAGAATTTGTTACACATGTCCATAGAGCATTTCACAGTTAGGTAGACATCCCAATATACTCAGCCCGGTTTCTGTTTCTGCCAAATCCTTGTCTCCGTCCTCGCCCAGCCAACAATATCTTCCGCCTTCTTTCCGCTGCACTCGCCCAAACACTCCAACTCGCTCGCCGTATCGGCTGGAATAAAAGACTCCTCTCTTCAGTTTCTGAGTCCCTCTTTATACTCCTCCTTCTCTTCACGCTGCCCAATACGCGATCGCCCCGCTCATCTATCCACCTGCGATCAATAAAACCCTGATTTCCTTTACCGGAGTTCCCGGAAGTAACTGGTGTTTGCGGATTATGGTCCGGGCGGAACCAATCTCCATCACTTTTAGTTCCGCCCTTACAATGTCACTCCGTGATATCCTCCCCCGCCAATCCGTTCTAGTCCCTAGAACGTCTCTCTGCCCACTCACCGTAACGTGCAGGGGGGCGTCCTCGGTTCTCTCGCTGGGACCGCCGAGGTGGTGAAGCAGGGTCAACTCTGGCAGGCACATCCACAGGGCCCCTTGGGACCACTCGGGCAGGCACATCCACAGGGCCCCTTGGGACCACTCGGGCGGGCACATTCACAGGGGCCCCTTGGGACCACGGCCAATCCCCCAATCCACAGGGCTACGGGCGCCGGCTCTTTTGGAGCCTCCTCCACGGGGCTAGGATAATTTGGACAGGGGCGGATCATGTTGCGGTGGACTACTCGGTCCGGCCCGGCCTTCCCTTCTGGGCGAATCATGTACAAGGGTTGTCCAGACCGCTGCTGGCCTTGGATCAAATATGGAGTGGTCTCCCACCGGTCATTCAACTTTCCTTTACCTTGTCGCCTGTGGTCCCGCACCAGTACTCTTTCTCCAGGGAGTAGGGGGGCCTCTCATGCCTTCCGATCGTATAGCCGCTTGTTCTTATCTCCGGCCACTCGTATCCGCTTGGTGACTTGCTCATAAGAAAAATGGAGGCGTTGATGATGACGGCCCACCCACTCTGTCAGGCTCACCTCTTCCTCGGCCACTGCTGTTCCCAACATCAGATCTGTTGGCATCCGCACATGTCTGCCAAACATTAAATAAGTAGCGGCATACCCCGTAGTGCTGTGTATGCTGTTATTGTATGCCTGAATTAGATTTGGCAAGGCACTCACCCAGTCGTTCTGATGATCCCGATCCAATGTGCCCAGTAGGCCCAGCAGGGTCTGATTAAACCTCTCGCACCCCCCGTTACCCTGGGGATGGTAGGAAGTGGTGTGAGTCTTCGTACACCCATACAGTTGGCACAGTTCCTTTATCACTTGAGACTCAAAGTTGGGTCCTTGGTCCGAATGCAGGAACTCGGGGCATCCAAACGGCTGGAAGACAGCCCTCCACAAGGCCGTGGCGGTGGTGTTAGCCGTCTGATCTAGGGTAGGAATAGCCCAAGCATATTTCGTAAACAAATCAGTGACCACAAGAATGTTCTGGTAACGGTCCATGGGTCGGCCCAGCGTCAGGAAGTCCATAGCTACAATGTGGAGAGGGGCTTTTGCGTTTATGGGGACCATTGGTGCTCTGGCTTCTTGCCTTGATTTAAATAGAGTACATCGGGGACACACCTGGATGAAAGCACTCACTGATGCCTCTAGTCCTGGCCAATAGAAGTGTCGGCGCAGAAGGGACACCGTTTTCTCCTGTCCTTGATGCCCCAGCTGGTCATGGTAAGCCGCTAATAAAGCTCGTACCTGATTTTCTGGTACCACAATCTGGCAGATCTCCTCATCTAGCCCCGGATCTCTGATGATTCTGCACAGTACTCTGTCTCTAAACTTGAGCTTCGTCCATTGTCCCAGCAACTTCCGTCCTGTCCCAACTTGGGCTTGCCTTTCCATCGGCGTCGGCCTTCGGCCCTGTTCCAGCCATTGACTCAGGGTCCTCACCTCTCTGTCTCCCTGTTGCCTCTCCCTCCATCGGCGGGGGTCCCATCCCCAACTTAAGGGCACCACCTCTCGTTGACCTCCAGGCGCTTCCACCACGCCTACCATGTACCCCTCCTCTTCTTGATCTGATACTGGTTCTGATGGACTCCTCGAATTCCCCACTGCCGGGAGTCGGGACAGGGCGTCGGCGTTGGTGTGCTCTCGCCCTGGCCGATACTGAAGCTGGTAATCATAATTCGCTAGCTGGGCCACCCACCGCTGCTCCACAGCCCCCAGCTTCGCTGTCTGTAGGTGCACAAGTGGGTGGTTATCGGTGACCACTATCACCTGAGCGCCCCAGAGGTAGTCTTTGAATTTTTCGCTGAGTGCCCACTTCAATGCCAACAACTCCAGTTTGAAGGAACTATAATTGGTATCGTTCCTCTCAGCGGGATGAAGACTCCGACTAGCATACGCAATGACCCGTTCCACTCCCTCCTGCCGTTGGGCTAGCACTGCCCCTAAGCCGAGGTTGCTGGCATCTGTGTAAAGAACGAAGGGTTTAGTAAAGTCAGCGTAGGCTAAAATCGGGGCTTGCAACAGCTCTTGTTTCAGCCGTTGAAAGGCAGTCTCACACTCAGGACTCCACGTAATGGCAGGGGACCCGCGGCCTCGAGGGCGTCCCGTCCCGGACAGCAGCTGATTCAAGGGCTTTGCGATCTTAGAAAAATCTTTGATAAACCGTCGATAGTATCCTACAAAGCCCAAGAATGATCTCACTTGCCTCACTGTCTTTGGGGCACTCCATTCTCGTACTGCTGCTACCTTTTCCGGGTCCACAGAAACCCCCGCGGCACTCACACAGTGGCCCAGAAACTTGACCTCTTTCCGCAGCAGGTGGCACTTCTGGTTGGAGCTTCAACCCATACCTCTCCATCGCCTGAAAGACCTTCTCCAGATGTTGCAGATGGGATTCAAAGTCTGGGGAATAGACAATCACATCATCAAGATATACGAGTGTGGACTCCATCAACTGACCTCCCAAACACCGTTACATGAGCCGCTGGAACGTGGCTGGGGCGTTACAAAGGCCGAAGGGCATCCGGTCCCATTCAAAAAGACCAAATGGGGTCTTTTCCCGGTCTACCTCTTCCACCTGCACCTGCCAATATCCGCTGGCCAAATCCAATGTGGAGTACCAAGCTGATTTTGTTAAACTGGCGAGTGAGTCTTCAATTCTGGGTAATGGAAAGGCATCCTTCTTAGTTTTCGGTAGTCAACACAAAACCTCCAGGCCCCTGTCTTCTTCTGCACCAGTACAATAGGAGCCGCCCATGGGCTGCTGCTTTCTCGAACGATCCCCTGGTCGAGCATACCTTGCAGCAGAGTCTGAACCTCAGTATATAAGGTAGGTGGTATCGGGCGATATCTCTCGCGACTGGGTCCAGCTTCCCCAGCCCTCCTGGAGGGCGAGTCTACTTGAGTCAGGCCCACTTCGACCACTGTAGGGCATACCTGGCGGAAACTCACATCCCTTTCTTCTCACACTTGATGGGGCTCCACCATCATTACTCTTGCCAAACGTTGGTGTTTATGTAGATGTATGGCCCAGAGCTTCTCATTTCGCACTTTTACCGGAACTCGTCCTCGTCGGACCACCGCCAGTCCTCGGGCCACTTCCACATACTGACAATCCAAATGGGGCTCTACCAGTACCCAGCCTTCTGGCCCGTGTTCTTGTTGGGGGACCCTTACCCATACTATGGCCTCACTTCGGGCCGGTATGGACAGTGCATAGCGGCAAGCTACTCGACCAGTCTCTTCCCGGTCCCTCCGGACCCTGGTCATCTGGTCATCTGGGGGAGGGGAGGCTAAAATCCAATTCTCCAATTGGAGAGTAACAGTCTCGAGCCTCTTAGACTCCGTCACGGGAAATCTCAGGTGAGTCCTTCACTCCTCTTTCCTTCTGGCTATATGACGACAATCAGCTTATTCACAAGTGCCCCTTTGTTCTGGCTTGCAGGGTGACTGTCCAGGGCCCCCTCCTTTCCTGGACGTAACAGATACAAGTGGTAAGTATTGAGAGTTTGAATGCACGATGGATACCTGCTGCTACTCATGGCAAACTCCGAGTCTGCCCAGCGGGTTGGACTCCCGGTCGTCCCAATGCTGGTGGAGCGTACAATGGCTGCCGGGATCTGACTGAAACTGTACTGGTAAGTGTACGGGGGGTTTCCGTGGTTTCTGTATCCTGAGTGGCGAGTCGACCTGCAGGTAGATGCTTCAAAGGGCCTGCTAGATCTGCACAAGAGTATACAGGTAGATATAACAGGACTGGACACGGACGGTGGACAGAGGGGCCGCTGGCTCTTCACTCAGGGCACAGGTAAGTCTGTAGAAAAGACAGCTGGGGCTTCATTTGGCATACAGGCGGGTGTACAACACAATATGCTGGCTTTAGCTTTGGACATAAGGTAAGTACATCAAAGGTAACTGGGGCTTCACTGGGGCACACAGGCGAGTGTACAACACAATATGCTGGCTTTAACTTTGGGCATCAGGTAAGTACATCAAATGTAACTGGGGCTTCACTCGGGCATACAAGCGGGTGTACAACACAATATGCTGGCTTTAGCTTTGGGCATAAGGTAAGTACATCAAAGGTAACTGGGGCTTCACTTGGGCATACAGGCGAGTGTACAACACAATATGCTGGCTTTAGCTTTGGGCAATAGCTTTACGGTTAATATACAGGGAAACAGGAAGTGATGTAACTCACAGACCTTTGAGGAACCACTCAGAACCACTCAGAATTTGTTACACATGTCCATAGAGCATTTCACAGTTAGGTAGACATCCCAATACATCGCTCGCCGTATTGGCTGGAAAAAAAGACTCCTCTCTTCAGTTTCTGAGGCCCTCTTTATACTCCTCCTTCTCTTCATGCTGCCCAATACGGGATCACCCCGCTCATCTATCCACCTGCGATCAATAAAACCCTGATTTCCTTTACCGGAGTTCCCGGAAGTAACCGGTGTTTGCGGATTATGGTCCGGGCGGAACCAATCTCCGTCACTTTTAGTTCCCCCCTTACAAAGTCACTCCGTGACATGAACAAGTGAATGTGCCATTGAGTGTAGCCCATTGAACAGCTCACAAATGCAAAATCAAACAGGCAGATTTAATACGTGACGATCCTGCTTTCTGGCCAAAACAAATGTCAGATAAAAAGCACTATGAGCCTGTTGGGAGAGGGTCAGTTCAAATCAAAGATTAAAGAATAATGTTAATTTCCCAGTTAACAGTGATGGCCAATGATTCACGTGTAGTAATGACTTCATTATTATGAAAAACAGTGAAAAGATTAGCTGACAGTGGCTAGTGTACTGTGTAAAAAATGATGGAGCAGTGTGCTTTTGTTGTCAAATGTTTGGTAACTGGTCAATGGCTTCTATGAGCTGATGGGTGATTTACTCTCATGATAGGATGGGAATCACAGAGCAGGAAGGTAAACTAGATGAGTGTTGCCAAAGACTGCAGTGAACAAAGATGGCAAAAGCTGCAATCAGTGCTTTCCTCACTGTTATGTGTACCTGTGTGATTATTAGGGCCCGAGCCAATGGGCGCAGGGCCCTATTGTTCCCCTAAGGATTATTCTTATTAGGGCCCGAGCCAATGGGCGCAGGGCCCTAATGTTCCCCTAAGGATTATTCTTATTATTAGGGCCCGAGCACCGAGGTGCGAGGACCCTCTTGTATCTGCTTTGTTTTTAGGGCCCGAGCACCGAGGTGCGAGGACCCTCTTGTATCTGCTTTGTTTATTATTATTATTATTATTATTAGGGCCCGAGCACCGATGGTGTGAGGACCCTATTGGAATTGCTCCGTTTATTAGGGCCCGAGCACCGATGGTGTGAGGACCCTCTTGTTTCTGTGTCGTTTATTAGGGCTCAAGCCTGGAGGGCGAGAGCCCTATTGTTTTCCTTAGGATTATTTGTTATTATTATTATTATTATTATTATTATTATTATTTATTAGGGCTCAAGCCTGGAGGGCGAGAGCCCTATTGTTTTCCTTAGGATTATTTTTTATTATTATTATTTTTTTTTTTTTTTCTAACGTTACGGGGGCTTTTGGGGTCCTTAACATGCTCGAAAACTCTTGAAAATTGGCACACAGATTGGAACCTGCGGCCATTAGGGTCGGGCAGAGACTGATACACGGGCGTGGCACAGGGGCTCTACAGCGCCCCCTGGAATACTGAGGGCCATATATCATACATATTTGCACGTAGACACATGAAACTCGGTACTCATGTAGATCTCATTAAACCAAACAACTTTCGTACTGCATGTCATAGGCTCCGCCCAACAGGAAGTTGGCTATTTAGGGTTTATTATTCATATTTTTGGTCAAAGTTGTGGGGGCTTTTGGGGTCCCTAACATACTCAAAAACTCTTGAAAATTTGCACACACTTTGGGATCTGTGCCCTTTAGGAGCCTGCAGAGGCTGGGACCCGGGCGTGGCACAGGGGCTCTACGGCGCCCCCTGGAACACAGTCATAAATGTTGATGTATAGCTCACACATACTTGCACATATTCATATGAAACTCAGTACACATATAGATCTCATTGTGCCGAACAATTTTCGTATTGCATGTCATTGGGCTCCGCCCAACAGGAAGTCAGCTATTTAGAGTTATGTAAAAAGCGCATGCTCTGGAATTTGATATACTTGTCATAGGTTTTTTACTCGTTTACCACCAAACTCGGTCAACATGATCTCAAGACATTGGGGATGAAAAATTGCCAGGGGATTTTTGATATCTCGAACGGTTTGCTCGTGGCGAGGTGTTGAAATTATGGCGAGAATTGAGAAACAGGAAGTGTCTAATACCATCCACATACATTTCCTGATTTCAATCAAACTTCATCAGATTATTCATTGTATGATGTCGATCGGATATATGTGACTATTAGGAGTCAAAGTTATAGCGCCACCAACTGGCAGCAGGAAGTGTGTCATTTTCAAAATGCTTTGAATTCAGCATCTTATTTTTACTCGATTTGCTTCAAACTTCATCAGAATAATGTTAAAACACAGCCGATATGAATCTGCTGGGGGAAATTGGATATCTAAAAATATTGTTGCCGTGGCAACATGTCAAACTGGAATATTTCTCAGGTGATTTTGAGGCAAATAACATGCTTAGAATTTCATCAAACTCAGAACACATATCAGTATTAGTGACAGCTAGACACTGGCAAAAGTTCATAAGAGGGCGTGGAAGAGGCACTCTATAGCGCCACCTTTTGTCAAAAGTGGGGGGGTTAGTTTTAGCTACAGACACCAAACTCAGTACAAAAATTGTTCTTATCAAGACGGACAACTTTCTAATTCACAGTCATCAGCTACGACCAACAGGAAGTCGGCTATTTTGATTTGAATGTGGATTGTTTTTTACATTTAGCTGTGAATTAATGCATACTGCTCAGAGGAGAGTAACACTATACACACCAAACTTTGTCTACATGTTGAAAAAACATTGAGGAACTTAAATTGTGAATGGGTTTTGGATAGCTTGGATGGTTTTGTCGTGGTGATTTTTTAAAATGAAAGTAAAGATGGATTTATTAATTTTCCTGCATTTTTAAATTTCAAACACTTCAAAACCTTTTTTCATACAGAAAAAAAAGTTATTCTGAGTAAATATGCATAGTTTCATGACTTTACAACACTGTATGGATAACATAAAATTAAAAAACTGTCAGACATCTCATCTCACTCTGTCCCTCTGTTTGAGTGTGTGTGCTTAGACTTCCATTGTCTGAGAGAAATAGCGCCCCTACAGGTGCAGTTACCGGACTAAAAAAGGGAGGAGACTGTCTTTTGGTTTCACTTTTAAATCGGTTAAAATACAAATAAATACTTGGATTTAATTCACACTGACAAGCTAAACCAACATATATGATTATTATCAGGTCAGGGCTCATTAATAATTGATGTGTGGTCAGTGATACGTGAGAAACACGAGAGATGAATCACGCTCTGAGCAGGAGCGTGTGGAATGATGAGCTCAGAAAAAAACGAGTTTATTCTTGTTTTATAGCTATTAAAAATAAAGTTTTGCAGCGATATCACACAATTCACCAATTAGAGCACACCAAGAGCTAAATTAAGATGTTTTTGAACTGTTTGTGTGAAAATGAAATATTCGCGGCTGCCTATCTGAAATCACTGCCTCCGATCAGCGCGCACAGTGTCACAAGTTCAAAACTAACGAATTTATTCTTGTTTAACACGAGCTAAATGCAGGTGTTTATGACCCGTTTAAGTGTGCAAGACTATTTGAAAGCGCGACTGGCAGAATAGCATATATCTCTGGAGCTGCAGGATTCTGCCTTTCGTCGTAAGAACGAACACATCACGGACAAGATTATTTCAAAATACATAATAGCTTGGCTAATATAAACGAAAACAGCCACGTGAACATAAACTGTTGAGAAATAAATCTGAAGTGGATCTACTGGATTTTAATATTAAGTGACCGCATATACCAGCTGCTTCTGTCTTCAATTTTAATCTATATAAAAAATTTAACTCATTCATCTTGGCTGCTTTTTTAATGTGTGTACGTATTTATTTATTATTTTGCTCTAACAAGACTTAATCTATATTTAATTAAATCAATTACATTTTATTTTACATTTGATTTGTCCATTTCTGCATCTAAACGCCAAAAACCTAAAACATGCTCTATTATACTATTGTTAGCAATTTCTTTATCGTCCAATTTATCTGGTGTACACTTTTATTTTCATAATAAACTTGTTTGTTAGATTATACACAGTTATAGTGGTCTATAATAAATATTAACAAGTTTTATTCAAGCTGTTTAGAATGAATGCAGTAGGCTAATTTTTTTTAATGTAAATCCAAAAAAAAAAATTAAATAAATAAAAAACATTGGAAAATAATAACTGTTGTACTTTTTTTATACATTTTGTATAATTTTATAGTTTATGCATTATAGTTACAAAAACAAATAAATTTAGCCACTCACATAGAAATCTTAGGCCTTATCCTTTTTTGACAGTTTTAGGGATTTGTAAAAATCCTAAAAAACCTTATTTGTGCTGCAAATAATAATTTCAAACTAATTTGATACTGACCTCTGACATCCTGTGACATGATATTTATTTACATAATCTCATGGATGTAACAGTAAATCTGTTCAGCTCACAGATCAAGACTAAGCTGTAATGCAAGCAGAACTTTCACAAATGCTTGTAGGTCAATAAAATCATTACAAAACACTTACAAATCATTTAAGGGATTTGATAACACTGTAAAATAATGTCTAATTTGTTAACATTAGCAAATGCATTGATAACACTTTATAATAACTGCACTCATTAGTAAATAGTCAGTTCATGCTTCATAAAGCCTTGTCCCAATATTAATAGTCAATATTAAGCAGTTTATAAATACAGCTATAAATAGCTTGTTCTTGGTTTATAAGCACATTTATTAAAAAGGAGAGTAAAGGGTCAGTTATCTTCCTATGAAAAAAAATAAAATAAAAATAAACAAACAACAACACAGATTGATACAGAACTCAGAAATGTTATTGTGGATTTATGATAAACTCAGCCTGTAAATGAATTAATTCTCCTCCAAGAAGACACAAGTAGTTCACACCAAACTGTTTTAACATGAAGCCATATACTGAAGATGTTAAATTTCGAATGAGTTTAGGATACCTTAAATGGTGTGGCCATACCAATTTATTAAAGTAACATAAAAAAATACAATAGTTATTTTACTATATCTTTAAAATTTTTAATTCCAACTCTTCATAATTTTTTATATACGTAGAAGTCATCATTTGAAGGAAGCACAGTAAGTTTCATAGCTTTATCATTTTCAAGAGCCAGCATAAAATTAAAACTATCATAACTTATAAATCAAGCTGGCAATTCTTAGTACCAATAATGGCCACCAGATGGAGCTATAGGATTACTTTTAAATAATTATTGTAGAAACAAGTATGATTTAAATCATTTATAGAAATCTTTCAAAGAAAAATAATATGAATTTTATGTATTTTAATGATAAAATGACCCTCACTTAATTGGAAAAACAAGCTGAAGTATTGTGAACCGTATATTAAGAATAATTCTTTATAGGCTTTATGGACAGATACGTTTTCAGAGACTCTTGAAGGATCAGCACCACATCCTCTTTTACCACTGTTTAAAGAATGTATCTTACAGTACAGGTGCGGATGAATTTTGAATAGCTTGAATGGTTTTGTCGTGGTGATTTTTTGAAATAACAGTAAAAATGTAACCAGTAAATGTCATTTATTTTTTTTAAGTGCAGCTTCTAAACACTTCAAAAAAATGTTCACATAGAAGACAAGTCATTCTGAGGAAATATGCATAGTTTCATGACTATACAACACTATATGGATGATAGAAAATTAAAAAAAACTATCATACATCTGATGTCACTCTGTCCCTCTGTCACTGTGGGTAATGTGTGTGTGTGTGTGTGTGTGTGTGTGTGTTAAGTGAATTAGGTGTGAAACTATCAGGGAGCATTTAGTCTCCAGCGCCAACATTTTACAGAACTGCCACTTTCCTGGAGTCTCAGAATTACAATGTGTCAGGTTCTGAGATATCTAAGATTCCAAAAAAATGATTTAATTAGAATACCATGAAGTATTGTGAAATACTATATATAAAGACTTTATATATAGGCTTTATGAATAGATTAGAGTGACTCGTGAAGGACCAGCACCACCTCCTCTTGTCCGATGGTTTGAGGAATATATCTTCCAGAATCCGGGATTAAGATTTAGGAGCTCATTTTTATTCCACCTCCTTTCCTGAAAGTCTGTCTTGCAGAATTTACAAAAAAATTTATCTTTACATTAATTCCTAATTATTTTGCAATTATTTTTGTCAGTTCTTCTTGACCTGTTTTTTCTTCTTCTTCTTTTCGGACATCATGACCCAGTCAGCATTTTTGTACAATGGTCAAGTCTTAACTTATCCATTTTTGTATTGCATTTGTGTTTGATATTTCTCATGGTTATTTCATAATTTTCGACTTTGAGTTAAAACAGTTTGAGTTAAAACTCTTTTTTAGCGCATTTCATCTGTAAAAGAAAACATGCCTAATAATTCTGCACACATGAATATAAGGAGTTTTTCTCTTCCAGCTTTCCTGGACTATTGTATAGCACTCATAAATGATTAAATAAAAAATAATGGTAGTTATTAAGATTGATATGGTTTGGAATTGGTAAAATGTGCTTGAAAAAAAATCACAATAAAACAATGTTTTAATGTTTAAGTTTGGAATATTAACTGACATGAATGAATGCTATATAAATATTGTTCATGTTAACATAATGTTTATAAATGAAATCTTATTGTAAAGTGTTACTATATATATATATATATATATATATATATATATATATATATATATATATATATATATATATATAGTTCTGTGAATCTGATTTTAAAGTCTAGATGATTCGGATTAACCCTTTAACCGCCATATCCTTTAAAAATTCACTGCCAGAGGGATATTGTGAATGCATGTGCCCGCTGGACACAGTTTACCTGATGCCACTGGGGTGGCGATGGCATTGGTGGCTTGAGCCCGCCATTGCTGCTTGCAGCTATATTTATTATTATTTTTCTTCAAGGTTTCGGGGGCTTTTGGGGCCCTTAACATGCTTAAAAAGTCTTGAAAATTGGCACACACATTGGAACCTGCGGCCATTAGGGCCGGGCAGAGACTGATACACGGGCGTGGCACAGGGGCTCTACAGCGCCCCCTGGAATATGGAGGGCCATATATCATACATACTTGCACGTAGACGTACGAAACTCGGTACACATATAGAACTCATCAATACAAACAACTGTCGTATTGCATATCATAGGCTCCGCCCAACAGGAAGTTGGCTATTTGGGGTTTATTATTCATATTTGTCGTCAAAGTTGTGGGGGCTTTTGGAGTCCTTAACATACTCAAAAACTCTTGAAAGTTTGCGCACAATTTGGAATCTGTGGCCTTTAGGAGCCTGCAGAGGCTGGGACACGGGCGTGGCACAGGGGCTCTACAGCGCCCCCTGGAACACAGTCATAAATGTTGATGTATAGCTCACACATACTTGCACGTATTAATATGAAACTCAGTACACATATAGATCTCATCGTGCCGAACAACTTGCGTATTGCATGTCATAGGCTCCGCCCAACAGGAAGTCAGCTATTTAGAGTTATGTAAAAAGCGCATGCTCTGGAATTTGAAATACTTGTCATAGGTTTTTTACTCGATTGCCGCCAAACTCGGTCAACATGATCTCAAGACACTGGGGATGAAAAATTGCCAGGGGATTTTTGATATCTCAAACGGTTTGCTCGTGGCGAGGCGTTGAAATTATGGCGAGAAATGAGAAACAGGAAGTGTCTAATACCATCCACATACATTTCCTGATTTTAATCAAACTTCATCAGATTATTCTTTGTATGATGTCGATCGCATATATGTGACTATTAGGAGTCAAAGTTATAGCGCCACCAACTGGCAGCAGGAAGTGTGTCATTTTCAAAATGCTTTGTATTCAGCATCTTATTTTTACTCGATTTGCTTCAAACTTCATCAGAATAATGTTAAAACACAGCCTATATTAATCTGCTAGGGGGATATTGATATCTAAAAATATTGTTGCCGTGGCAACATGTCAAACTTGAATACTTCTCAGGTGATTTTAAGGCATATAACATACTTAGAATTTCATGAAATTCAGAACACATATCAGTATTTATGATAACTAGACACTGGCAAAAGTTCATAAGAGGGCGTGGAAGAGGCACTCTATAGCGCCACCTTTTGTCAAAAGTGGGGGGGTTAGTTTTAGCTACAGATACCAAACTCGGTACAAAAATTGTTCTTATCAAGACGGACAACTTTCTAATTCACAGTCATCAGCTACGATCAACAGGAAGTCAGCTATTTTGATTTGAATGTGGATTTTTTTTTTACATTTAGCTGTGAATTAATGCATACTGCTCAGAGGAGAGTAACACTATACACACCAAACTTTGTCTACATGATGCCAAAACATTTTAAACAACTTAAATTGCCAAAGGATTTTGGATAGCTTGAACGGTTTTGTCGTGGAGATTTTTTTAAATGACAGTAAAAATGGAATTATTAATTGTCCTGCATTTTTAAATTCCAAACACTTCAAAACCTTTTTCATACAGAAAAAAAGTCATTCTGAGTAAATATGGATAGTTTCACGACTTTACAACACTGTATGGATAACAGAAAATTAAAAAACTGTCAGACATCTCATCTCACTCTGTCCCTCTGTTTGAGTATTATGTGCTTAGACTTACATTGTCTGAGAGAAAATGCGCCCCTACAGGTGCAATTCCTGAAAGGGAAATTCGACTGAAAGGGAGGAGACTCTCTTTTAGTTTCATTTTTAAATCGGTTAAAATACAAATAAATACTTAGATTTAATTCACACTGACAAGCTAAACCAACATATATGATTATTACCAGGTCAGGGCTCATTAATAATTGATGTGTGGTCAGTGATACGTGAGAAACACGAGAGATGAATCACGCTCTGAGCAGGAGCGTGTGGAATGATGAGCTCAGAAAAAACGAGTTTATTCTTGTTTTATAGCTTTTAAAATTAAAATATTAAAGCGATATTACACAATTCACCAATTAGAACACACCAGGAGCTACATTCAGATGTTTTTGAACTGTTTGTGTGAAAATGAAATATTCGCGGCTGCCTATCTGAAATCACTGCCTCCGATCAGCGCGCACAGTGTCACAAGTTCAAAACAAACGAATTTATTCTTGTTTAAGAGCTTTTTCAAATAAAATATTGTCATAAATGCACACAATACACCCATTATAACACAACACGTCCTAAATGCAGGTGTTTGTGACCCGTTTAAGTGTGCAAGACTATTTGAAAGCGCGACTGGCAGAATAACATGTATCTCTCGAGATGCAGGATTCTGTCTTTCGTCGTAAGAATGAACACATCACGGACAAGATTATTTCAAAATACATAATAGCTTGGCGAATATAAACGAAAACAGCCACGTAGACATAAACTGTTGAGAAATAAATCTGAAGTGGATCTACTGGATTTGAATATTAAGTGACCGCATATACCAGCTGCTTCTGTCTTCAATTTTAATCTACATATAAAAAAGGAAACTCATTCATCTTGGCGGCTTTTTTAATGTGTGTACGTATTTATTTATTATTTTGCTCTAACAAGAATTAATCTATATTTAATTAAATCAATTACATTTTATTTTACATTTGATTTGTCCATTTCTGCATCTAAACGCCTAAAAACCTAAAACATGCTCTATTATACTATTGTTAGCAATTTCTTTATCGTCCAATTTATCTGGTGTACACACTTTTATTTTCATAATAAACTTGTTTCTTAGATTATACACAGTTACAGTGGTCTATAATAAATATTAACAGGTTTTATTCAAGCTGTTTAGAATGATTGCAGTAGGCTAATTTGTTTTTATGTAAATCCCAAAAAATAAATTAAATAAATAAAAAACATTGGAAAACAATAACTGTTGTACTTTTTTATACATTTTGTATAATTTCATAGTTTATGCATTATAGTTATAAAAACAAATAAATTTAGCCACTCACATAGAAATCTTAGGCCTTATCCTTTTCTGACAGTTTTAGGTTTTTTTTAAAAATCCTAAAAAACCTTATTTGTGCTGCAGATAATAATTTCAAACTCATTTGATACTGACCTCTGACATCCTGTGACATGATATTTATTTGAATTTACATAATCTCATGGATGTAACCGTAAATCTGTTCAGCTCACAGATCAAGACTAAGCTGTAATGCAAGCAGAACTTTCACAAATGCTTGTAGGTCAATAAAATCATTACAAAACACTTACAAATCATTTAAGGATTTGATAACACTGTAAAATAATGTCTAATTTGTTAAGATTAGCAAATGCATTGATAACACTTTATAATAACTGCACTCATTAGTAAATAGTCAGTTCATGCTTTATAAAGCCTTGTCCCAATATTAATAGTCATTAGTAAGCAGTTTATAAATACAGCTATAAATAGCTTGTTCTTGGTTTTATAAGCACATTTATTAAAAAGGAGAGAAAAGGGTCAGTTATCTTCCTATGAAAAATAAAAAAATTAAAATAAACAAACAACAACACAGATTGATACAGAACTCAGAAATGTTATTGTGGATTTACATTTACATTTACATTTATTCATTTAGCTGACGCTTTTATCCAAAGCGACTTACAATTGCTATATATGTCAGAGGTCACACGCCTCTGGAGCAACGAGGGGTTAAGTGTCTTGCTCAGGGACACATTGGTGTCTCACAGTGGATTCGAACCCGGGTCTCCCACACCACAGACGTGAGTCTTATCCACTGCGCTAACACCACCCCACATTTATAATAAACTCAGGATTTATAATAAACTCAGCCTGTAAATGAATTAATTCTCCTCCAAGAAGACACAAGTAGTTCACACCAAACTGTTTTAACATGAAGCCATATACTGAAGATGTTAAATTGCGAATGGGTTTAGGATACCTTAAATGGTGTGGCCATAGCGATTTATTAAAGTAACATAAAAAAATACAATAGTTATTTTACTATATCTTTAAAATTTTTAATTACAACTCTTCATAATTTTTTATATACATAGAAGTCATCATTTGAAGGAAGCACAGTAAGTTTCATAGCTTTATCATTTTCAGGAGCCAGCATAAAATTAAAACTATCAAAACATATAAATCAAGCTTGCAATTCTTAGTACCAATAATGGCCACCAGATGGTGCTATAGGATTACTTTTAAATAATTATTGTAGAAACAAGTATGATTTAAATCATTTATAGAAATCTTTCAAAGAAAAATAATATGTATTTTATGTATTTTACTGATAAAATAACCATCACATAATTAGAATAACAAGCTGAAGTATTGTGAACTGTATATTAAGAATAGTTATTTATAGGCTTTATGGACAGATACGTTTTGAGTGACTCTTGAAGGATCAGCACCACATCCTCTTTTACCACTGTTTAAAGAATTTATCTTACAGAACAGGTGCGAATTAATTTTGAATAGCTTGAATGGTTTTGTCATGGTGATTTTTTGAAATAACAGTAAAAAAGTAACCAGTAAATGTCTTTTATTTTTTTTAAGTGCAGCTTCTAAACACTTCAAAAAATATACACATAGACGACAAGTCATTCTGAGGAAATATGCATAGTTTCATGACTATACAACACTATATGGATGATAGAAAATTAAAAAACTATCATACATCTGATGTCACTCTGTCCCTCTGTCACTGTGGGTAATGTGTGTGTGTGTGTGTGTGTGTGTGTGTGTGTGTGTGTGTGTGCACTTACTTATATCACTTTTGGGTACATTCACCAGAATACACACCAGTAAACTGAGGACCACCCAAAAAATTGAGGACATTTTGTATGTCCTCATTTGTTTGACTATACAGTGGCATTCAGCATGCTCTAAAATGGTTTCCAGGCTTAAAATCTCACTTGTCCCAAAAAATCACTTTTAAGTGATTTGTGTACCTGAAGTGTGTATGCCCCCCCACTAAAGTGTGTATAACACAGCGCCCTCTAGAAGTACTGCACTTCCGGAAAAGATACACACTTTGGGGATTCTGGCCAATCAGAGTGCAGGAAGCCGCTATGGGAGCGGGACTTGGTGATCTGACCAATCAGAGGCCAATACGTCATCAATAAAGATGGCGGAGGCAAAAAAACATGTTGATTGTGAATGAATTGACAGATAATCCACATTAAATTACAGATAAATTCCCAATAATTAGTATTAAATAAGATTAGACCAATATGCATTGAGCAGCAGGAGCTCTCGCGATTCATATTAGCATGTTTTACAACTTTTAATCCTCGCGTTTTTCTCTCGCATCAGAGTCTGCTCCGTGTGCGTGTGTAAAGATCGCGCTGCCCCGCGTCACCATGACTACAGCACTTACATCGGATATTAATGCTGTAGGAACGAGTTTGACGCGGGAAGGGACAGACACATTACATCATGTGAATTTGAAAAGTAACATATTTCCTTCCAAAAGCGGAGGGGCAACTGTTTAAATCTGTTATTGTGGGTGTGGTGATATACATCTGAGTTTATTCAATAAAAATATACAAGCAATTAAAATATGTGAAAACAGGCAGATTCGCTTGCTTTTATAAGTGATGTTATTTGTTTTAAGTGTTTTCTCCAACTTTGCGTCCTGCCATTTCCCTGACAGCGCAGCCAGGCCCCTCCCCCACCCAGAGCACGTGCGTCTGTAACCAGAGCAACACATTCACTTACAGCAAACAAGCAAACATTCTCTTTATGTTATATAATATTATATTATTTTATATTACATTATATATTATATTAATTATATTACATTACATTATATTCCTTCATTTATTATATAATTATATTATATGACATTACATTGCATTATATTACTTTATATTATATTATATTTTTATATAGAGGAAAGAAGGTACAGCAAACATCTTTTTATTTTATATTCTATTAATTATATTTGAAGTTTTTCTTAGTCGCTTTGGGGCATTTCTCAGATCACGACTAAAATTCTTATTCAACCTCCAGGTTATCTACTTACTTGTGCACCTCATAAAAGCAATTGCTCATCATTTGAACAAATTACAAATGCAACTGATTATGTACACGTTTTATCTGTTTCTTACATTATCAATTGCTTATGCCATGTTGATCAAAATGTATGGTTCTCTGCTGAATACTCCCAAGTCTTACTCCCCAAAACATCTAGGTATTAATTCATTAAGTCATTAAATGTAGAATAGTAGTTGTCATAAACTGTCAAGCAAATTTTCTATACACTTCTATTAGACATTTTTGTCCTGAATTGTTGAATTGCAGAGGTGAATTCTGATTTTCACTAATGAAGGGGAATGTAAAGCATTCGATCATCCAATAATCCACCAGTTCCCTAAAATAGCTCAGAGTGCATCTCATTAAGCTTCATCTGAGAAGCATACAGACAGAGCACAACACAACACAGTGTTACACACTGGTAATTTAAGAACAACAAGGTACAAACAGGGTGAACAGCATGGAAGAAGAAGTAAGTATGTGTGGTGGAAGAATACAGAGGTAAAACAGAGGAAGAGGTAGAAGAGGACAAGATTCTGAAGAAATAAGGGCCACTATCATGTTCTCAATATCATGACCTTATGGCCGAAGTGGGTCAAAAGGTGAGCTGAATGTTGGGAGAACAACCGTGTGTGTCCTCAGTCATTAAAACATTTGAACAGGTGTGCTTCTTCTTCTTTTATTGGCGGTTGGCATACCAATTTGGTGCATTACCGCCACCAACTGTTTGGGGTGTGGAGCTTCAATGCGGATTTCTACTAATATGTATTGAAAAAAAATATATAATAATAATAATTATATATATATATATATATATATATATATATATATTCTTGGTTATTCTTAAATTCGATTAAATAAGTCTGTTTCTTTAAGGTATCTCATGCTGGCCATGCTGATGATTTTGATGCAGAAAAGGAAAATAAACCCTCTACTGATAAATGTGTGTAACCTAATTCTTTAACTTGTTCTAACAGTATGATTCGTTCTGTTCTGTATGCTTCACATTCTATTAATATATGCTCTACCGTTTCTCTCCTGTCACAATTAATGCATAGTCTTTGAACAGGTGTGCAATCACACAGTGTTCACTATACTGTAGTCGTGCAATACAGCATATTTACATTATATATTACAGCAGTCTACTTGCATTTTACATTGGCAACTCCGGTCCTGGAGGGCCACTGTCCTGCAGAGTTTAGCTCCAGCCCAGATAAAAACTCACCTGCCTGTATATATCTAGTAATCCTGAAAACATTGATTGCCTTGTTCATGTGTGTTTAATTAGGGATGGAGCTCAACTCTGCAGGACAATGGCCCTCCAGGACCGAAGTTGCCTATCCCAGAGGCATAATGTAAAAAACGCTTATACAAAGTATACAGGTGCTGGTCATATGATTAGAATATCATCAAAAAGTTGATTTATTTCACTAATTCCATTCAAAAAGTGAAACTTCTATATTATATTCATTCATTACACACAGACTGATATATTTCAAATGTTTATTTCTTTTAATTTTGATGATTATAACTGACAACTAAGGAAAATCCCAAATTAGAATTTTGTGAAAAGGTTCAATATTGAAGACACCTGGTGCCACACTCTAATCAGTTAATTAACTCAAAACACCTGCAAAGGCCTTTAAATGGTCTCTCAGTCTAGTTCTGTAGGCTACACAATCATGGGGAAGACTGCTGACTTGACAGTTGTCCAAAAGATGACCACACCTTGCACAAGGAGGGGAAGACACAAAAGGTCATTGCTAAATAGGCTGGCTGTTCACAGAGCTCTGTGTCCCGGCACATTAATAGAGAGGCGAAGGGAAGGAAAAGATGTGGTAGAAAAAAAGTGTACAAGCAATAGAGCTGGTAAGTCCCGCCCCTTCCGTAAAACCCAGCTGGACCTTAAAGTTGAAAAACCGTCAATGCAAGTGAATGGGAGAAAATAATTATTTTCTGGTCCCGTTTGAATTGTGCCATGAATGTGAACAGTGACAGTATATGGTCTGATTTATCGGCTAGCAGTTGTGGAAAAGACATAACGAGAAAGACTACATGTCGCCTATGTGACGTCACCCCATAAAGTTGACTTACCTGTGGTTTTCGCCAACCTCAAAGATTTTGTCCTCTCCCTGAAAGAAGGTGGTGAAGTGCACCAAAGACACAGCCATGTTTAGCGGGATCCGTGAGCTAGAGCCATGTGCTAGTGTTGTTGACGTTTCAAACATGTCGAAAGCAGCAAAGAGTTGTAGTCCACAAAGTGCTGTCACAAAAAGTCTACCCCTATCAAACTTCTACCTGCTAAATTGTAACATTCTTCACATGAAAGATTATATAAAAAATTCACAGACAACATATGTTCACATTCATGTCACAATTCAAACGGGACCAGAAAATAATAATTTTCTCCCATTAATGAAATTAATCCCATTTGCATTGACAGTTTTTCAACTTTGAGGTCCAGCGGGGTTTTACGGAGGGGGCGGGACTTACCAGCTCTATAGGGATAACCACATCTTGGAGAGGATAGTGAAACAAAACCCATTCAAAACTGTGGGGGAGATTCACAAAGAGTGGACTGCAGCTGGAGTCAGTGCTTCAAGAACCACCACGCACAGACATATGCAAGACATGGGTTTCAGCTTCGCATTCCTTGTGACAAGACAGTCTTGAACAAGACACAGCGTCAGAAGCGTCTCACCTGGGCTAAAGACAAAAAGGACTGGACTGCTGCTGAGTGGTCCAAAGTTATGTTCTCTAATGAAAGTAACTTTTGCATTTCCTTTGGAAACCAAGGTCCCAGAGTCTGGAGGAAGAGAGGAGAGGAACACGATCCTCGTTGCTTGAGTCCAGTGTAAAGTTTCCACAGTCAGTGATGGTTTGTGGGGCCATGTCATCTGCTGGTGTTGGTCCACTGTGTTTTCTGAGGTCCAAGGTCAACGCAGCCGTATACCAGGAAGTTTTAGAGCACTTCATGCTTCCTGCTGCTGATCAACTTTATGGAGATGCAGATTTCATTTTCCAACAGGATGTGGCACCAGCACACACTGCCAAAGCAGTACCTGATTTAAGGGCCATTGTATCCCTGTTCTTAATTGGCCAGCAAACTTGTCTTCTATGGGGTATTGTGAAGAGGAAGATGTGATATGCCAGACCCAAGAATGCAGAAGAGCTGAAGGCCACTATCAGAGACACCTGGTCTCTCATAACACCTGAGCAGTGCCACAGACTGATTGACTCCATGCCACACCGCATTGCTGCAGTCATTCAGACAAAAGAGCCACAACTAAGTATTGAGTGCTGTACATGCTCATACTTTTCATGCTCATACCTTTCAGTTGGCCAGCATTTCTAAAAATCCTTTCTTTGTATTGGTCTTAAGTAATATTCAAATTTTCTGAGATACTGAATTTGGGATTTTACGTAGTTGTCAGTTATAATCATCAAAATTAAAAGAAACATATTTGAAATATATCAGTCTGTGTGTAATGAATGAATATAATATACAAGTTTCACTTTTTGAATGATAGTTCACTGTTATATTGACAAAATGACAAAGCATTTTGACTATCATGTTTGTAAACAATGACACAAGGACTTGTCATTCTGATGGCACTGATGTTCATTGATATTGTATTAAGGATATTGAGCAAGTTACAGGCTTTGTTTTTGTCTGGGTTTGTACCAATTGTTTTGAAAAATGCACTCACTGGTTTGCAAATCTTAAGAATTATTCAAGAAATGATATATATATATATATAGAGAGAGAGAGAGAGAGAGAGAGAGAGAGAGAGAGAGAGCAGTTATAGTCATACAAAAAAAACAAAAAGTGTTTAAAAGAATCATGAATTAAGCTGGCACGTTTAAATGTTTGTTAACATATTTATTTGTTCTTACTTTGATTTTATAGCCCTAGCCCTAGCCCTAGCCCTAGCTGAGATCTGCTTCTGCTGCTCATACTGTGATCAGCCGCCCTTCCCCCACAGCACTCTCTGATCGCGCGCGCGCCCTTCCCCCACAGCACTGTCTCTGACTGACTCGCTGCAGATGAGATGCTTGCATATCAGCCCTGCTGTGGGTTTGCAGACTTCAATTGACTGTTTTGATTAATAAATGCTATTACAGTTTTTTTTCAATCGCTTACAAGCGCTTACCCATACTTTAGATACTTTTTCTAAATTCTTAACACAGACTCACACCTACAAAACACAATTGGCCAAATGGATAATTTTCTTCTCGAAAACACATTTTGTTAAATATATACTAAATCTTCATTTCAAAATAGAACACATCTTTCTGTCAACACACCAACTTTACCAAAACACCAACTCTCACCAAAACTTGTTTTCACCTCAAAAGGTACATGCAGTCAAAGTACACCAGGTTTCAAAATACTGGCTATTGTTGACATTACAAAAACTGCATAGACTTTTCAGTCTCAGTTTTACAGGTATTTGCATGCAAAACATGCAATTCACTGTTTTACACTAAATTTCTTGGTTAGGAACTGTATGTCCAAATGTACAGTAATGTTCACATTCAAAAGCATTCCAGTAAAAAGCTATTTTTTTCCTTTACTGTTTACTGCAGGAGGTACAGTAGAAACGCGGTATGATAGAACAGAAAAGCTTTGAGAGTATTGCATACAGTGAACAGAATATCCATCTCACTGCTCCTGATCTTATGCCTGGCCCCCTTGCTCTTACTCTTCCTCGTCCATACATTACAGTGTTTGTCTTTTTCTGTTTCCAAAAATATCACTCTTCAAAGTCCTCCTTTTACTGTATTGTATAAGTGTCAATGTAATAGAAAAAAAAATAACCCCTGCGATTGAGTCTAAGCCAGATTGGAATCAGCTGTGGTTGGCCCAATTTACACAACATAAATCAGCTAAGATAAATTGTTTTTGAACTGATATCATTGCAGAAGCAGAGGTTTTTATACTGTATCTAAGGTTTGGAACATTGTTTTTGCTATTGTGGGATGTTGTGTGTTAACATTTGTAAATGCTACAAAAACGATCCATAATTTTGTTGGGAGGTATAGCTTGCCTGTTCAGAAAATGTAAGCATTGTGGAAATGTATTCAATGACTCCATATTGTGTGAAAACGACATGAAATGTGTGAATGGTATGGCCACAATAGAAAGATGCTTTGCTAATTGTGTTTAGAGTTTTGAAAATATGACAACTGCTTGGACAAATACTTGTTAGCGACTGAAAACAACTATAATAGAAAATAAGATGTCTGTTCAAGAGATCTAGGTTGCTCATTTAGACAGTTGTGAGCTATTGTTTACAGCAGACCTGCACGTTTTGAATATTCATATTTGTAATCCTCTTAAAAGCTTTATGATGTGGTGTTATTTCAGAAAATTAAGTACACGTTGGGTACATTTTTTTTACAAACCAGTGCACTTACTGGTTTGAAAATCTTAAGAATGATTCAAGAAATTATATATCTATGTATCTCTCTCTCTCTCTCTCTCTATATATATATATATATATTTATATATACAGAGAGAGAGAGAGAGAGAGAGAGAAAAGGTTATAGTCATACAAAAGAACAAAAGTGTTTAAAAGAATCATGAATTAAGCTGGCACGTTTAAATGTTTGTTTACAGATTTATTAGTTCTTGATTTTCAACTATAGCCCTAGCTGAGATCTGCTTCTGCTGCTCATACTGTGATCAGCCGCCCTTCCCCCACAGCACTCTCTGATCGCGCGCGCGCCCTTCCCCCACAGCACTGTCTCTGACTGACTCACTGCAGATGAGATGAATGAATGAACTAACAAAAGTCTTGTGAGCTCTAGTTTACAGCAGACCTGCACGTTTTGAATATTCTTATTTGTAATTCTCTTAAAAACTTTATGATGTGGTGTTATTTTATAAAAATAAGTGCACATCGGGTACTTTTTGCTCTTTTAAACCAGTGCATGTACGGACATGCGCACTGGTTCGTAGTTTGAGGTGGGTGCTCGGTTAAAAAGTGATCATGTGCTCTGTCCACTAGAAAGACTAACTTCATCACATTTTTTTTTTAAGTTTGAAGAAACAGTACTGTGGTTAAAACAAATATCATTGCCACCAGATAATTTTCTATTAGGCCAAATAAATGTAGTCACAATTTCAACGTGAAATCCAAATACGTAACTACGTCATTTACGCAAGTCAGCGACGGTGGTGTTTTCCCGGGAAATGCAGACACGTGACGATGGAACGCGCGAAACAGACGACAAACAACCCACCAGGAGGAAAGGTGAGATCAAGACGTCCTGAAAATGCACGATAACTAAATACATTGTGTAATATGAAATATAGTACGATGTATGTTTATTTTAGTGGTTTAATTATTTTTTGTAATAGGGTTTTATTTACTTCTCGATTGTATTTGAGTTTGCTTCTAAGCCTGTCTCATTTGATGATTTGTTGCAATAATGAAAACAAATTGTATATATAAAATTGACTATTAAATATAATTTTGTTATTTTTCATATAATAGTACTTTAGGTTCTACAAAGTAATCAAGACAACCGAGTCAGTGGTAGTTTAGTAAATCATTGTTTTTCTCAAAAGTGTTGTAAAATATCAACAGTAATTTGAAATAATTCATTCTCATTTTTTAATATCATTATTTTATATATTATATTTTATGTAATACATTATTACATTATTTGCCCCCGAATTGGTTTTTTAGTGGAATGTTTTATTTTAATAATTTATCTTCACTGAGATTTTTTTGCACAATGACCATGAATTGATACTTTATAATATTTGTATTTTGTTTCAAGCTCCAAAGCAGACAAAAAGCACATTAAAAATAGTCCATATAAATCTAGCTGGTTATTGACTGAAAATCTCCCATATACTTTAGCTCTTAAATCAAATATAGATTGACATCAGTTGTGGTTACAAGACACACAAGAACCAATGGTTTTTGGCATTAATGACATTTCCATTTAAAAAAAAAAAATATATAATATAAAGATTTGTTCCACAGAAAAACACAACACCGGTTTGGATATGAGGGTTAGTATGTTAATTATGTGTGTTTTTGGTGAACAATTCCAGTAAGATCAACAGGATTTTTTAAAATATGCTTGTTTATTTCATTCACCTTATATTTATTTGTATTTATTTTTTCCAGTCATTTCAAGAAAGAAAGTCGCCATGCTGGGAAATAAAAGACGTAGGAAACCTCTGCAGGATGCTGAGCATCACATTACCTGTAAAACTGACAAGCCTGGGCTTCGAGAGCAGTTCATCAGCAAATATAAAGGCAAGTATAAATGACTAAGCAGTTTAGTAACTAATAACTAGGGCTGGGGGATATGGCAAAAAAGTTATCACGATAATTGTTTTATATTAGTCAATATCGACACAATAAATGTCAAATCTTTATTTCTTTCAAGTTTAAAGGCAGATATTTGCTCCTAAGTGAAAATTGTAGAAACCAGAGCATTAATTGTGGTTTTAAACTACTCTTTATTGTCAGAACATATCATGACAAACACTTGCCAAACAGGTGAACATTTCACAAATCTGAGGTAGAACATTCAAACATTTGTTATTTTTCCTTAACAAAATAAATATATTTATTGGAAAATGTATTTCTTAGTTCCTGGATGTGCTAATGGGGGATATTGTTTCAAGTCTTGAAACAGGTTTGTGTTGCCTGACTTTGATGGCATGGATCTTCAGCACAGTTTACAGTGCAGGCAGCAATATTAATATTAGATATATTTTGTCTCAAAATGCATATTTGACAATGATTTGCAGCAGTATTAGATTCAGTTAGGAGCAGATTTACTATGTAAAATTTATGTTCATTAACAAAAACAGTAACATCTTTTAAAACGACCTCAATTTTATTTGGTAAAATGTAATATTCTGACTGTTTGAGTTTTATTAAAATTAACCATTGGTCATCCAGTATCATGCATTTAGATCATGATAACCACAAAACCAAATACTGTAACTATTCTATTAATCCTTTAATACATTGTCTACATTACAGTTTTTTTCAATCGCTAACAAGCCGCTTAACCATACTTCAGATACTTTTTCTAAACTCTTAACACAGACTAACACCTACAAAACACAATTGGCCAAATGGATAATTTTTTTCTCAAAAACACATTTTGTTAAATTTATACTAAATCTTCATTTCAAAATAGAACACATCTTTCTCTGCACACACCAACTTTACCAAAACACTGGAAATCTGACTCAAAATTAAATTATTCTGTCAAAGAATAACACTTGTTTTCACCTCAAAAGGTACATGCAGTCAATCAAAGTACACCAGGTTTTCAAATACTGGATATTGTTGATATTACAAAAACTGGACTTTTCAGTCTCAGTTTTACAGGTATTTGCATGCAAAACATGCAATTCACTGTTTTACACTAAATTTCTTGGTTAGGAACTGTATGTCCAAATGTACAGTAATGTTCACATTCAAAAGCATTCAGTAAAAAACTATTTTTCTGCAGGAGGTACTGTAGAAACACGGTATGATAGAACAGAAAAGGTTTGACAGTATTGCTTACAGTGAACAAAATATCCATGAAACACATAAGAGCATTCTGAACAAAAAAACAACAACAGAAAAAAGCCCAGAATAAAAAAAGGAGGGGGGGGTAAAAAAAAACAATCTCTCACTGCTCCTCTCACTGCTCCTGCTCCCCTCACTGCTCCTCTCACTGCTCCTGCTCCCGCTCC
>NW_020523342.1:0-28058 GCF_003368295.1 Carassius auratus
ACAGTCTGTATTTTATCCTGGTGCATATTTAGCTCTTTTTAAAATGCCTTTGCGTTGTCTTTGCAGTTAGTAGAACAAGTATTTAGCTGGTTTAACAGTCAGGACCCCAAAATGTGGAACTGTCATATGCAAGAATATCCAAGGTAGGAAACCTAATGTTTCTTAATTGAATATGCTACATGCATTTCAAAGTTTGTGTTGTTAAGATTCTTTTGTTTCATAGCGGTATGCTCCCTGAGGCCATAATTCCCCCCAGCGATGAACACAGTTATGCACAATGGCTCAAAGAGCAGGATCCAGAAAACCCTCATTCGAAATCTCAAGGTAAGTGCAGTGTATTTATCTTTATGTCTCATGCTATCCTCTTGTTTGTATCGTTAGTTAATTTTTTTCCTCATGAACCACAGATCTGCAGAATGTGAACTCTCAGTTCTTCACGGATGAAAGACAGTGCTCCCTCTGCCAGCAACATGGAGATGCCAAACCGAATGTAGGTGAAGCCTTCACCAGTTCTGTGTTCAGAGATGAGTCATGTTTTGCTCACTTGAGTTGTATTGTCTTTGTATGTGTAGAATGCTGGTAGGCTGCTTTATATTGGACAGAATGAATGGGCTCATGTGAACTGCTGCATGTGGTCGGCAGAGGTGAAGGATGTCAAAGGAGCTTTGCTGCATGTCCACAGTGCCGTCACCAGGGGCCGCCTCATGGTTGGTATAAACTGATGCAGAGTATTGTCATTTAGATAAAAACTGAACGAAAATCTAAAACGGAAAATAACTAAATAAATTAATAAATATTTTAAGCCCAGTTCAGGGGTTCCATAGCAATAATAACTTGTAGGTTGTATATTGTGCAGTCTTTTTTAATCTTAATTAATAGAATATTAAATGCTTTAGTGAAATAAATGTATTAATTTGACATTTTTTGCCAGCGTTGTGAGCATTGTGGCCAAACAGGGGCGACTGTGGGCTGTTGTCTTACCTCGTGTCAGAGTAACTACCACTTCATGTGTGCTCGTGCCAGCAGCTGCGTCTTCCAGTGTGATAAGAAAGTGTACTGTTACAAACATCGGGACCTCATAAACACTAAGGTGTGTATGTTTGAGCAAACTCCGAGGAAAACCGCTATGTTTTACAGTTACTGTATAATTGAAGTGTGAAGAATGTAAACAAGCTTTTCTTTTTGTAGATTGAACAAGGCAATGGGTTTGAAGTTCTCAGAAGGGTCTACGTAGATTTTGATGGAATTAGTCTGCGTAGGAAGTTTCTAACAGGCTTGGAGCCAGAGTCTGTAAATGTGATGATTGGTGAGTAAACAGGAGATGTTTTTTCTTCTGGTGGTGCATTAAAAATAAGAAAAGTTTAACAAGTTTTATTATGTATCCATGCAGGGTCTCTACATGTACAAAAACTTGGTGTTCTGACGGAGCTGTCTGCAAATTCTGGAAAATTGTATCCAGTTGGTTACCAGTGAGTAATATGAAGTTTAAAACTACTCAGCTTTCACTTGATTATTAATTAATTAATATGGTGTTGTCTTTAATCAGTTATCAAAGCGTCATCCACATTTTTTTGTAATATATTTATTGTCCAAGAAAATAATAATAATAATAAAAAAGGCATCTTGTTCCTCTGAAATCAAGGTAAAAATACATTTAGCAGAACTGTGAACAATACACTAGCTTCAGTTTCAGATGACATTTTAGTTCCTATTTAATTATGAATTATGAGGAGCCATAGTTGTTCATATAATTTGATGTGGTTTCAGATGTTCTAGATGGTATTGGAGCACCGTTGACCCTCGCAGGAGATGCCGGTACACTTGTAAAGTGACAGAGGTGCGACCATCAACACGGTGCAGAGCTCCTAGCTCCATGGTGGATCAGGGAGAAAATCACACAATTGTACACAGTCCAAAAGCTCACAATGGTGTGTATGTGCATATATAACATTCTTTTATTCATGCATTTAAAAAAAAATATGTTTATGCATTACATTTTTCTAAAGTTAATTTTTTTCATTCAGACTAGGGCTGCAAGATATTGGGAAAAAATGACATTGTGATATTTTATTTTTCTGTGATATATATTGCGATATTTTTTCTTACAAACAAAAATGGGGTGAGCACACTTACATTCTCATTTTAAATGATTTAAACATCAACACCATCGTGTCAATTGATAATATGCGCAAGGACAGCGCTCGTGTTGTTTGAAGATGGCTCGCTCTGTCTCTGTCTCTCTCGTGCGCGCTCTGTCTCTGTCTCCCTCGTGCGCGCTCTGTCTCTGTCTCCCTCGCGCACGCTCTGTCTCTGTCTCCCTCGCGCACGCTCTGTCTCTGTCTCCCTCGCGCACGCTCTGTCTCTGTCGTGCGCGTTCTCTCTCGCGCGCTCTCTCTCTCTCGGTCTCTTTGGCGCTCTCTCTCTCTCTCTCTGCCCTATTAAACTTGCATGTGTTTTTCAGTCCGGTCAATGATAAACTTTCACCCATGATGGTTAGGCTGTGCAATTAATCCGTGAATCACATTCGTCAAGGGCCAGGGAGCAGCTGGCATGTACAGTTAATGAATAACAGATCAACTACTACAGCCCACATCGAACATCCTGCGATGTGACTATCGTGGATTCGTACATCACGATATCGATGCTTAAACGACACATCGTGCAGCCCTAATTCAGACTACTCATATCTCTGTCTTATAGATGAAGAGGGCACAGATAGCGAGTCCTTGTCACCTGAGATGCCCCCCAGCACCCCCTCCAAGACCAAACAAGACTTAGGGGCTGGAGGCAAGACTCCTGGCTATCCACACAGCAGGAGACCAACAGGGGGACTGTCCAGACCATTACCTTCCCCAGGTAAGATCTTTACATCAGTTTGAAGTTATGCCTTATTTTCCAAAACAAATAAATTCTAATTAGAATCAATTTTAATGCGATTCAGGGTAATCAATAAGCCAAAAATGAAAATGTTCATTTACTCACCTTCATGTAGGGCCCTGTGATTTCCGCGATGCAGAAAACAATGACGGAATCGCGGAATACATAAAAACGGAAATATTTAAATTTTAACGCAGAATGTCACGGAATTTGTCAAATTTTGAATGAATTAATCAAAAGTAGGTCATTGCACTTCGCGATATGGACTGATATCTGTAAATATTGAGCTGGAAAAGTCTATTTAAATATGCTTAATTTCAATAATTAAAAGATAATTAAATTAATGTTTTATGCCTTCATTTGATAACCAGAAAAATGTAAATACACAACAGAATTTCCGAGGGGGAAAAAAATTCATAAGGCTATTTTAAGAAAATTAACAAATTAATTTGTTTTTATTCACTTAAATAAGTACACATGCTAAAACAACAGATTTACGTAAAAAACATATGGTGAAGAAAAAATAAAACATTTCATAGGGCCCTAAACATGTAATTTTTGTTAAACTTTTAATAAATTGATGTGAAAATCTGTAAGTTTTATCATTTTAATTAATTGGACATGCTTTTGATTAATACAATTTATTTTAACCATTTAAATGGAGTTGAGAAAAATTTAAACAGAAAAAAATGAAATCCAGAAAAATTAAAGTGGAAATTTGGGAAAAAAATAAAACGGAATTTGGGAAGAAAAAAAAAATGATTTCATAGGGCCCTATTCATGTCATTTCAAACCCATAAGACTAATCTTCCATAAGGTAATTTTTTGAAACACATTTCAGATGTTTTAATGAAACCTGAGAGGTATCTGTCCCTAACTTGCAAAGAGATATGAGTGCATCATATGTTGAATAAATTTAGCTTTTATTTACATCTAAACAATGATCCACACTAGGGTTGCACTATAATTGGGAAAAAATGACATTGCGCTTTTGATTTTTCTAGCTTATATAGCATATAGCTTGTAACTATGTATGTTTGTCAATCACTTTTTAGATGCAAATGAAATGTAAAAATTAAATCTGTTCATTTAAAGCATCATATCTTCACATGGCTTGGATTTAACCGCTCACTTCCTATGGATTAATTTTATGATGCCTTTGTACACTTTTTGGAAGTTTTGGTTACACAAACGTCTCCCCTTTCATCAGATGTGTTTCAAAGATTAATACTAAATACAGCTAAATCATTTCAAAACTCGTTGTGGATTTGGAATGACATTGAGTAAATAGTGATAGAATTGACGTTTTTGGGTGAGCTTTCTTGATTATTCATAATGACTTCATACATGGCTATCTTAAAATTCCTTCTCAGGAAAATGCTGTTTCCACATCCCATCATATTTTGACCATTAGTGACCTTGATGAGACACGGCGTGCAACACGGAGACTTTCCACACGTAGCCGAAATGCCTCTCCTCCCCCTGTGGTTCTGTCAGGCCCAATGGCTTTGCGATCAGGTGGCACGATTCACCCTAGGTCGCTTTCATTCAGCCCCCCTGTCTCACCTCTTGGTACAACTGAGAACTTCATGAGCTCCACCTCACCTCGACGAAGGGGGAGGCCTTCCTCTTTGTCTCCCTCTAGCATCACCTCTGGACCCTCTCCTCCACAAGCAGCTCTACGAAGTCCCTCTTCCACCTTTCATTCATCTGTCCACCACTCCCCAAGACATAAACAGCCTTTCAAAACCACACAGCATAAGACTGATGAGGTGGATCCAAGAGCTCTTTGCCTTGTCAGAACCGGAGGAGGCTGCAGGCGCACCAAGCCACAAATTTCCTGCCTCATCCAACAAGTCGAATCAAAGAACTGCTCTCTGCGCACTTTGATCCAGACACAGATGTGGCTGTGGCCTCAGTATTGAATGCAAAAGCTTGAATTTGATGAGGCTTTGCTCAATGAAATGTGGCTCTGGACTGCGACCCTCAAGTTGGTGAGGGAGATGCAGAAGAAGGAACTGCAATTCAGCACTGGCAGCAAAGACTTGACTTCAAGAGATGGAAATGGAAACAATTGATGATGTCGCTGACCATTATCTGAATTTCTCTCGCACAGTTGTGGTCCAAGAATCTGCACAGACAGGTCTCTCAGTCCTTTCTAACTCAGGGTCCATCTCTCAGCTGGATGGAGCTGACAATGACTCGGAGAGTGATACAGGTGAAGCCAATGCAGCTGATGATACTCAGGAAGTAGGAAGTAGTTTTTGTAGTCAGGAAACTGAGCCATTAAAGTGCACTGGTCCAAACAAGGGCCGAACTCTTGGTGACGGGCAGCTAGTTTGCCCAAGATCACTTATTGCAAATCAACATCAGAATTCTGAGCTAGAGACTCAAAACATGGACCAAGTCTGTGAAGAACAGGAATTCAGGAAATAACTTCTTTAGAAGACGCTGAAAACGTATTTATTGATTCTGAAGTATCGAACGGACAAGTGTCATTTGCAGATCAACTACAGGCCACAACCCCTCTCCTTTGCAAAGACAGTGATCTTGTTACGACCCAAGAAGAAGTCTTGCTCGAAAATGAATCAACAGAATGTTTGCAGGAAATGTTCTTGGATGACACCAGTGGGAATTTCATATCTGCTGTTGATGGAAGAGTTCTGGATTTGACAAAAAATGCTGCTTGTCTTGTGGCGGCAACTGATTCCTCACCAGTAAACAAGGATGATGCTGTTTTAAAGAGAGGTCTGTCACCTGTTGAGAAACTGGCGACCGCTGTGCCAATGAGTAGTACTAAAACAATTCATGTTGTTGCACCAGCTGCTCTCACAAAACGACGCTTTGTGACCATACAACCGGGCTCCAAACCCAAACCCTTCCATATGACAATGCCTGTTGCCAACTCTCTACCACTATCCTTGCCTGTCAGTGTTGTCTCATCTTCTCCCACCTTTTCTGTTGCACCACAAGGAACTCATCTTGCTCCTGCTTCAGTTTTAATAAATGGTTTTGGAGCTCTACCTAGGGAAGCCACTAAGGGTCATAGGATTGCCATACGCATTGCCACCCCAAAACGAGTGTCTGAACAGTC
Source organism: Carassius auratus (assembly GCF_003368295.1). Lineage (NCBI taxonomy): Eukaryota > Metazoa > Chordata > Actinopteri > Cypriniformes > Cyprinidae > Carassius > Carassius auratus. The sequence continues at coordinate 5,972 of NW_020523342.1, forward strand.
TCTGCCCCAGAGTTCACCTGGTACACCTCTTACACCTCAGGTTCTTCTGGTCAACCGTGCGGGACAGATTCTAGTGAAAAACCCGCAAACGAATACATACCAATTAACTAACTCTAATTCTCCCTCGTACACCCAAATCAGCCAGATTGCGAAGATAATCCACAGCAGTAATGTTCTCCAGCGACCTGTCCCTAAGGTTACAGTGATACCAGTGCCGCAGGTTCAGGCTAGTCTCGGCAAAACCACACCAACACGTATCATATCTTACAGCAGCAACAACAGAGCAACACCACCAACCCAGGTGCTAATCAGGAGGATTCCTCAGAGTCATCCTGGAAGCCAATTACACAGCACCAGTCCGTCAATAGAAAGAACTGGCTTGATTTCTGAAAGTGGGCAGAAGGCAGTGGCCCAGGAGATAATTGACAAAGCAATGGCAAGTCACCGTGAAATAGCCAGTCCCACTGACATAAGCCCTTCTCCACTCCACCTTGAAAAACGCCTCTCTCCTGAATCAAAGGATTCATTCCCTGGCTTTCATCTTCAGACTCAACCCAACATTTTGTCCCACTCCAGACCTCAAGTCAAGGTCAAGAGAGTGTCTTCAGTAACTGATCGAATTGGTGTGAAAAGATGCCGTACTGACTTCTTGGACCAGATGGGTCCTTGTTCTCAGAGTGACAACAGCAGGTAGGGACAAACATTCAGTCATTTCAATTTAGTCTGGGTGGTCAATTTATTGATCATTATTGTAGATTATTTTTAAAAGACCCCAGTTTTTTTTTTTTTCAGTCTATCAAATGTTAGACAATATTGATTTTGTTTTGTACAGTAATAGGTAACAGTGTTGTGAAAAAAGTATTTTAATTATTGTAACACTATAAAAACATTCATAATCACGGGAAGGAGGAGGCGGGAACCCGGTGGACATTTAATTAAAACTTTAATAACAAATACAAAACAGCGCAACAGCCCTGCCATGCACAAACAAAATTGAACATTCAAACTAGATGTATGAATTGAAGATTAATTTATTTCTTATATTATCATGTATTGATAATCATGTTATTTTGTTGATGTTTAGATCAAACCGGGTTAGAATAAAGGCCCCAAGTTTTAAGGATGTGCTCGACTTTGACGACCCTGATGTTGGATCTCTTAACCAGCCAAAGAACGATGAAAATAAGAGGTCAGTGCTGATGACTTAAAATCACATTTACTTGTCTTTTACCAAAGATAACCATGATGTTTTCTTTGTCCTCTTATAGAATTACTCCAAATCAATCAGAGCCCACTTCAGTGCAGGGAAATGACACACGGGACAGTGCTAAATCTCAGTGTACGAGCTACAAACATGGTGATTCCTCAGAATGGGCCCCCTATGCAGGTGAATGTGAGATATTGTGTTACCTTAAAGCAACATTTTAGTTGCTAAAGCTAATTTAATGAATTTGAACCATTTGAATTGTATCCATTTCAGGTTGGAGTTCAGACGAGGACTCTCCATCAACAGGCAAGCAGGATAAGTGTGCCAGTCATTATCTGCCCCATCTATGCTTCCAGATTACCAGTGAGGATGGCTTTAGCGTAGAAGCTGACAGCATGGATGGTCAGTATTGATAAACCTTGTAGTGACACTGTTATAAGAATATCAGTTTCTTCCTTTCACACTTTGGCACATTATGATATATTTCCCTTTATGGTGTTTTTTCAGTGGCGTGGAAGGCAGTAATGGACGGTGTCCAGGAGGCACGGGTAGGCTGTCGGCTAGAGCAGTTTCCCTTCAACAGGATAAGTGGTGCCAGGGTTCTGGGTGTCCTCCACGATGCTGTGCTCTTTCTGCTGGAGCAGCTGCAGGGTGCTTCCCTCTGCCAGAAACACAGTTTTCGTTTCCACCAGCATGAAGTACCGGAAGAAGAGCTGCCAATAAACCCCAGTGGCTGTGCCCGTGCAGAGGTCTATGTGCGGTACGTATCTGTAAACTCATGTATGCCCCACATATAACTTTGAGTTGCTTTATTTGTTCTTTTCCAAATGTGGAAATCAAAAATCGCCTTTCTCCCTGCCCACACACAGAAAATCTACCTTTGATATGTTCAATTTCCTGGCATCGCAACATCGTCAGCTTCCTGAGTCAAGGCCATGTGATGATGAGGAGGATGACGTTATGCTAAAATCCAGCAGGTTAGGCATTCAGCAACATATTTAGAAAATTTCACCCAAAAATGGAAATTCGGTAATTAATTACTCACCCTCATGTCGTTCCAAACCCGAAAGACCTACGTTCACCTTCATTACAAAATGTAAGATATTTTTGATGAAATCCGACAGCTTTCTGACCCTCTATAGACAGCAATGCAACTGACACATTCAAGGCTAAGAAATGTAGGAAGGACATTGTTAAAATAGTCCATGTGACATCAGTGTTTCAATCATAATTTTATGAAGCTACGAAAATACTTTTTGTGCGCAAAGAAAACAAGTCTGACAGGATAGAGAAGAAATTGTTTAACAAAGTCATTTTTTTTCTTTGCATACAAAAAGTATTCTCATAGCTTCAAAAAATTTAGGTTGAACCACTGATGTCACAATTATGTCCTTACTACCTTTCTGGACCTGGAATGTGTTTCCTTGCTGTCTATGGAGGGTCAGAAAGCTCTTGAATTTCATAAAAAATATATTTTAGTTTGTTCGAAGATGAACCAGGATGAACGATGGTTTTAAGGGTTTGGAACGACATGAGCGTGAGTAATTAATAACAGAATTTTTATTTTTAGTTGAACAATTCCTTTTTTCTTTTCTTTTTTTGTGCCATTTGAAAGACAATTTAAAAAAATAGATCAAACAAATTTCATGTTGTTTATCAGTTATAATGCCAAAATAATCGATTCTTTATGTAAAGTCAGTGCATTACTAGTGTTGTTAACATTTTAGTTTTTTGTGACTCATCCTGTTATTTTGACTTCCCTTTAGACGAGCCACAAGTACAGAGTTGCCAATGGCTATGAGGTTCAGACACTTGGAGAAAACCTCTAAAGAGGCTGTGGGAGTTTACAGGTAATGTCTTCCTGAGAGATGCATGGTATTACAGCATAAAATCTAGCTGTGTAAAATCACTTGACCAATCTCATGCCAATAAAAATGATGGAATGAACATAACTTTTAAGAGCAAAAGTAATTTGTGCAATTCCTTATCTCAATTAAACAGATCTGCTATACAAGGTCGTGGTCTTTTCTGCAAGAGGAACATTGAGGCTGGAGAGATGGTGATCGAGTACGCTGGCAACGTCATCCGCGCAGTTCTCACTGACAAAAGGGAGAAATACTATGACAGCAAGGTAATAGTGATTTGTCCCAGTGTGATGCACAGTTTTTGCTTAAAACTGTCCATTTATCCTCTTGCATTGCAGTGTTGTTGAGTTCCTAACCTACTGTCTGTTTCCGTCCTCTCTTTCCTCAAAGGGCATCGGCTGCTATATGTTTCGCATTGACGACTTTGATGTGGTGGATGCCACCATGCACGGAAACGCGGCACGATTTATAAATCACTCCTGCGACCCTAACTGTTACTCAAGAGTCATCAATGTGGAGGGCCAGAAGCACATCGTTATATTCGCCCTGCGGAAGATTTACCGTGGAGAAGAGCTTACCTATGACTACAAGTTCCCCATTGAAGATGCAAACAACAAGTTGCACTGTAACTGTGGGGCCCGGCGCTGCCGACGCTTCCTGAACTAAAACTGGCTTGTTTACTCAATAGTTTAGGAGGGGATATTTTGGTATGGGTGGCTATTTTTGAATGAAGACACTCATTACAGGTGCTTAATGGTGCGGAGATGAAGAAAACACAATATTGAGATTGTTTGGCAGGGTGTATGGCCTTTTTAGACCACCAGCACGTCTTGATTGGTTACCTCGAGTGAGTTATATTTCCTACCCCAACATTTAACAACCCAGTAACGTCCTGCACTGGATGAGGCCGTTGGCTTTGATTCAACAATTAAAAATTGTGACCTCAAACGAATACCCTTTACTTAACTATTTCACCTGTCCTTGTGCTACTTTGTCCCAGCATGCCTTTCAAATCTTGCCACTGGTGGCTGGTAATGCAGTAGATCTATTCTGGAATGAGCCTTTAGTGTCAGAATAAATGTACAGTGGTTTTAATAGTGGAAGTTACCCTGAAGTTTGAAAGGGTGTGATTATTTTTGCTACTGAATCAAGAGGAGTTCCTGTTATAGGTCGTCCTCAACAGCACCTTAATAATCTTTGCTCTCTTTTTTTTGGGGGGAAATGTAGGCACTGTACATATTTTCCAAAACAGATGTAGTTTTTAGTCAAACCATGAACAATCTTGCCACACAACCTAGTTTCGAACAGGAGCCTGTGTGTTTCCAGAACATTGACGTGTGTATATTTCTTGCTTTTTTTTTTTTTTCTATGGGTGCAAATGAATGTGTCACTTAAAGCACATTTTATAACCAAATTTAACACCCTTGACTGGCACATTATTTAAGTTAGTGTACCTTTGCTCTGAATGCATGTATAGACCATTTTACAGCATTCTGGGTCATGTCCACATTACCATTCTAAATAAGACTTCACCTGAAGCTCAATTTTTGACAGATTGGTTTTAAGAACCCACTGTTTTTATGTGCTTTTATATCTTGAGGCCAGTCTTTTGGGGGTCAATTGTAATATTCTATACATAATCAGTAGGATCACTTGTGTAGTGTTAAAGATGTGAATGATGTTGAATCCCATTCTGATCATCAGTACACAAGTATTTAAAACCATACCCATGAATGGCGGCTTCAGCTGGAAACAGCCGACGCGCTGCTTATAGCCATGTGTCTTCTCTTGATAGCCTTCCTCTCGCAGCACATTAAGACCGACTCTCATCTTCACCTGGGTTGACTACCTCAGTACATCAGTGACAGCTAGTTAGTTACAGTGCAAACAATAGTATGAAGAGTGCTGGGGATAATCCCGCACTAGCTTTGATTTTATGCAACGTGACTGTAGGGTTGTTTGTCTCATTTGTTTGTTTTTCCAGAGAATTCCCGGATCCCTCTTCCCTCATGCTTTTGTACAGAATTGAAGTATGCTTATTATTAAAAATGAAGACTGCAGCTTGATTCCATCACTGAACGTGATCCCACTCAGAGTGAATCTTTGTATAGAGTTGTATACAAGAATTTCTAAATCTGTTACATTTTTTTCTACGCACTTTTTTTTAATTTATGATGTTCTGTATGTAATAAAGATACAACAATATTTGAACAAAGAGCAATCTTGATTTTTTTTTTCTCTGAAATATTTGAAGTCATGAAATCAAAATGTACTACTGTATAGAGCATGTTATTTCAGAGGAAAAAAAGGGCTTTGAATGGCTTTTTATTTGGCCTTTAAAAGACTTGATTCACCATCATTGTATATGCTAATTTCCTAGAATCATTCAGTCAGCTTCTATATTTCTATTTTAACAGTTAAATAAGATTCTTCTTTGACATCCCTTTATTTTATGTTACGATATCAATGATTTAAAACCTTGAGCGTTTTTAAAACTAATTCTGAAAAGCTACATTTTATTGTCTGCTATAATGAAATGGATCATGCAACTCATTGTTCAAACTAATCTTATCTAAATATGCTAGAATTTAAATTGGCATGCACTGCTAATAATGGGAAGAGATTCCTCTCTGCAATATCTGCATTTTTGTCCAATTTTGCCTGTGGAAAGTTGACACAATCAGTAAGAAACAATGGACAAAACATGAAAATATTAACAGATAAATGTTTGTTTAGTCCCACATAGTACTCATCTGCCCTTCTGCTCCGCTCACTGTTGAAATGTGCACACATTTACTCTGCTGTGAACAGGGGACCGTGTAATGACCGATATAAGCAACAGTGAGGGCTTTTTCCTATATGCACAAAGACTCAAAGGTTTTGTTCATCGCTTCTGTTGTCGATAAGATTCCGTACAAAGTAAATATTCAGTGACTTAGGTTTTCTGAATCCTTAATGCCATGTGTAGTGCTAGCTTTTTCTTTTTTCTTCTCTTGCAGCACAAAAAAGAAACATGAATAAGATTATGGCCATCTTAAGTTTAACTGCATTTCTCTGCTGCTGTGGTATAGTCATTTTTCCCATTTTTGTGGTGCAATATTTCAACTGAAACTACATTAGAGAAAAGCAGTATATTTCTGGCTTTATTGGCTGTCTTTTGTGGTAGCTATTGCTCATTCTGTTCCTCTGACTTCTGTTTTTGAAGGTGCTGCCTCATATGATGACTTAAGACATCAATCAGTTTAGAAATCAAGGTATGATCAGCTATGGATTATGCACCGCTATTGAGCTCTTGCCTGATCATAACCTTTTTCTGTAATTGTAAAGGATTTCTATCCAAGGATACATGAAAGCCTTAAGAGAGTATGCAAAACCACTGAAAAATAGTGAGTGCTAGAGAGAGCCAGGATAAATCAGCTATATTGCCACAGTTAACCTGTCCAGAGTGATTATATTACTGTATAATCGTAATAACAACATTGTTTATTCTGAGCTCATGTCAAGAAGATTCACAAAGGTTCAAAAGCTTATATATAAGCTTAATTCTTAATAGTGTACACTTTGGACTATATAAAAGTATTCACAGTAGTAATGCAATGTTCTTCATTTATTGAACAAATACTATTTCAGCTCTAAATAAGCTCTAAAAAGACTTGCTGTCTTATTCAGACTTGCTGGGAATTGCTGTCTTATTCAGTAGTGACTAAATTAAAGATATTACTGAGTATTAATTGTCTTTTAAACCTCAATTCCAAGAAGACAAAATAAGAGTAACTTAGACCAGTATATTTCCTCTGTGTTGCTATTGTTATAGTTGTGATGGAAACTTCTCAAGTCTCTAAGAATGATTAGCATAATAGAACTTAAATTATAGAACCTAATAAAGTTATAGTTATCATTCTTAGAGTTAATAACTTATTAGATAAAGAGCTAATAGCTTTGGTTTTTTGATTCACAGGAGATTTTTTATGTTGATGGCTGGCGGTACATTTGGGGCAACGTTCTGGCAAGTCTTTGACCAGTTTTTCTTTCCGTTAGAGCTTTACTATCTTCACACAAGACAGTCTAGACCAGGGGAGTTTAGCTCTCATCACACCTGCCTAAAAGTTTCAAGACCTTGATTAGCTTGTTCAGGTGTGTTTGATCAGGGTTGGAGCTAAACTCTGCAGGACATCAGCCGTCCAGGACCAAGTTTGGTGACCCCTGGTCAAGATATTAACAGATCTGACCAGTTCTCTGAAACTCCTGATTGAGCTTTTCTTCTACATGTATATGAAGATTTACATTGAAACCTTAAAAAACGAGACAGTGGCAGACATCTGGAGGTAAGCATGTGTTCACTGAGACTAGACAATTTTGGTCATGTCGTTTTCTGGTTAAAATGACATGCAGTGTAATGGGCTTATGGGTGCATTTTAGCCAAAAACTTTAACCCTTGTGCGGCCCTCATTTGGGAGTCACACTCAGGGTCTTCACGGTCATAAGTGACCGGACACCTAAAATGTAACTTTTTTGCCCCCCAGTAAAATCAGTGGAATATATTTTTATTCAATAATATTTTTTCTTTTTTCTTTTGTATTTTGAGAAAATTTTAAGGTATTAATTCATATTTATGCAATAATTATGAACAATTTTTCTCATAGAAAATAGTACATAATTTTTTTTTTCTAATTTTTCTAAATTATTTTCGAATTAATGTTGTATTTCAGATTAAACCAGAGACTAGGCCTTTCAAATACATTTTTTTTGAAGATTTTTTAGCGCCACCTGGTCAGAGCAAAGAAAGAAAAACATGTACAGTATTGTTCAAAATAATAGCAGTACAATGTGACTAACCAGAATAATCAAGGTTTTTCGTATATTTTTTTATTGCTACGTGGCAAACAAGTTACCAGTAGGTTCAGTAGATTCTCAGAAAACAAATGAGACCCAGCATTCATGATATGCACGCTCTTAAGGATGTGCAATTGGGCAATTAGTTGAATTAGTTGAAAGGGGTGTGTTCGAAAAAATAGCAGTGTGGCATTCAATCACTGAGGTCATCAATTTTGTGAAGAAACAGGTGTGAATCAGGTGGCCCCTATTTAAGGATGAAGCCAACACTTGTTGAACATGCATTTGAAAGCTGAGGAAAATGGGTCGTTCAAGACATTGTTCAGAAGAACAGCGTACTTTGATTAAAAAGTTGATTAGAGAGGGGAAAACCTATAAAGAGGTGCAAAAAATGATAGGCTGTTCAGCTAAAATGATCTCCAATGCCTTAAAATGGAGAGCAAAACCAGAGAGACGTGGAAGAAAACGGAAGACAACCATCAAAATGGATGGAAGAATAACCAGAATGGCAAAGGCTCAGCCAATGATCACCTCCAGGATGATCAAAGACAGTCTGGAGTTACCTGTAAGTACTGTGACAGTTAGAAGACGTCTGTGTGAAGCTAATCTATTTTCAAGAATCCCCCGCAAAGTCCCTCTGTTAAAAAAAGGCATGTGCAGAAGAGGTTACAATTTGCCAAAGAACACATCAACTGGTCTAAAGAGAAATGGAAGAACATTTTGTGGACTGATGAGAGTAAAATTGTTCTTTTTGGGTCCAAGGGCCACAGGCAGTTTGTGAGACGACCCCCAAACTCTGAATTCAAGCCACAGTACACAGTGAAGACAGTGAAGCATGGAGGTGCAAGCATCATGATATGGGCATGTTTCTCCTACTATGGTGTTGGGCCTATTTATCGCATACCAGGGATCATGGATCAGTTTGCATATGTTAAAATACTTGAAGAGGTCATGTTGCCCTATGCTGAAGAGGACATGCCCTTGAAATGGTTGTTTCAACAAGACAATGACCCAAAACACACTAGTAAACGGGCAAAGTCTTGGTTCCAAACCAACAAAATTAATGTTATGGAGTGGCCAGCCCAATCTCCAGACCTTAATCCAATTGAGAACTTGTGGGGTGATATCAAAAATGCTGTTTCTGAAGCAAAACCAAGAAATGTGAATGAATTGTGGAATGTTGTTAAAGAATCATGGAGTGGAATAACAGCTGAGAGGTGCCACAAGTTGGTTGACTCCATGCCACACAGATGTCAAGCAGTTTTAAAAAACTGTGGTCATACAACTAAATATTAGTTTAGTGATTCACAGGATTGCTAAATCCCAGAAAAAAAAAGTTTGTACAAAATAGTTTTGAGTTTGTACAGTCAAAGGTAGACACTGCTATTTTTTTGAACACACCCCTTTCAACTAATTGCCCAATTGCACAGCCTTAAGAGCGTGCATATCATGAATGCTGGGTCTTGTTTGTTTTCTGACAATCTACTGAACCTACTGGTAACTTGTTTGCCACGTAGCAATAAAAAATATACTAAAAACCTTGATTATTCTGGTTAGTCACATTGTACTGCTATTATTTTGAACAATACTGTAAGTGCATGGTGCAACCACTTATTACCAGTATAGGAATCTATAGAGAGGCTTGTGAATTCCCTTATTGTTTTTAGACATAATTGCTTACTCATATTAAGTAGTGGACTTGAATATATATTAATACATTCTAAAGAGTACTTTTTGTATATTTTTTTATATTTCTTCTGTTATAAATAATGATTTCATGCATTATTTGCATTAAAGTTTTTGCATTATGATTGCAATCAAACCTGAACATATTGTTCAGTGGCACAGAGCTCCTGCAAAAAAATAAAAAATAAGAATCCTCAGAATGGTGCAAAGGACCAAGTCTGAGTTTCTAAGTGCACTGACAAACCCAAGAGGCAGCGCTTGCTTCTCATCGCTGTTTTACAGACAGCAGGTCATAGGTGTGTGCGTGTGTGCGCGCGCGTGTGTGTGTATGTGATTATTTAGAGTGTCATACCTTCACTGCTGTTAGATTTTCTCTGCATTATGACTGAATTATTGAATGGATTTCACATTCTCAAAACTTTGCTCTGTGTTACAGACACAGTAGTTCATAGGTGTCTATGTGTAAGTATGTGTGTGTGTGTGTGTTTGTGTGTGTGTGTGTGCATCTGTGTGTGATTGGATGTGTCAATATCACACTCTTGATGTTTTATAGTGTTATCCCTTCACTGCTGTGCACTTTTTTTCAGTTTTGTGATCGATTTGTAGATTGTGTACACAAATATTCTCTGAATTGTTGTATTTTTGTCTATTTCCCATTCATTTCCTATGGACGGTCATTTTTGACCGAAGACCATGAGTGTTACTATTTTTTTTACGCCCACTTAGACTGTTCGAATCATGCCCTCAATTTTTTTGTATGTTCACACCCCAAATGCCATGAAAGTCACCGCATTTCATATCATTCCGATGAAGCTGTGATTTTTAACATTTCAAAACGTAAAATATTCCGGTCAGAAATGACCGAAGACCGCACAAGTTAAATGTGGAGGACAATAATTCAGTTTAGTTGCTTTAAGCTCGAACAGCATGGTTTTAAACCGCTCTTACTCCTCAATTTGGTTCAAATCTGTTTTTCCAATCTCCATGACCGTATCCACCTGCAGCTTCAAGCATGTTCACCAGCTGGGACTTCACCACCCTGTTTGATGCCAGAAATACACAGACACCTGTTAATACACTGCACTTTAAAAAAGTATAATTACTTTGTAAAATGTATATAGTTCGATACAACTGTTTTTTAAGATTATGACTTTCTTCAGCACCATATCTGCAATTGAACAGAAACCATATTGAATGTTACTTCTTGTGTAAATAAAAGATTGCTAATAAATATCAGTTAATATTGCAAGTTCATATTATATTGCAAGTTCATATCATCACAAACATCATGTTAAATGATGTCTGGGACCTGCTGTTGAAGTAACTCTGAAGGCAATGTCAAGATTGCAACTGCTGACAATGAACAGAATTATACCAGCAATGTATTAACTTGTTATTGCATACCTGTCTCTGAAAGAATACTAGGATGATTACATTGGTGATTACGTTGAATAAAACAAATTCCATTCTGATTGTTCCACTGTAATGCTTTGTTGTCATCAGAAACCTGTTTTGTTGCATTTCTTTTGATTTGTTTTACACATTTTTATCCTCCGACATCTTAACACATTAAATTCACAAGCTTAATATCAATAACATCTGGATCTATTTTCATGTGTTAACACCGGTCCCACACTTCATCGTCAGGAAAGGCCTGCTCTATAGTGTCGCACCGTGAAGGGTGGAGGAAAAAACCCAGCTTGTAGTGCCTCGGATGAAGACTGTGATAGAGCTGGCCCACTCACACCCCATGGCAGGCACCTTGGGGTCCAGAATACCATCCAACGGATCCAGGATCACTTCCACTGGCCCGGCCTGGACGCCGAGGTGAAGAGGTACTGCCAGGCATGCCCGACCTGCCAGCGGACGTCACCACGGACCCCTCCCCCCCAGCCCGCTGATTCCACTACGCATCATTGAGGTGCCCTTCGAACGGATTGGGATGGATCTCGTGGGGCTGCTGCCAAATTCCGCCGAGGACACGAGCACATCCTCGTGATTGTCGACTACGCCACCCGGTACCCCGAGGCTATTCCCCTACAGAAGGCCATTGCCCAAGAGCTGTTCCTCCTCTGTAGCCGAGTCGCCATCCCCGCTGAGAATCTGACCGGCCAGGGGACCCCCTTCATGTCCCGGCTGATGGCAGACCTCTGTCGGCTCCTCAAGGTCAAGCAGCTCCGGACCACGGTCTACCACCCTCAGACAGACGGCTTGGTTGAACGGTTTAATAAGACCCTCAAACAAATGCTGAGACGTGTGGCCGCTGAAGATAGACGGGATTGGGACCAAATGCTGCCCTATGTCCTCTTCGGCATCCGAGAGATCCCGCAGGCGTCCACCGGTTTCACCCCCTTTGAGCTCCTGTTTGGGCGGCAGCCCCGGGGCCTCTTGGATGTCGTGAGAGAGGCGTGGGAGCAGCAGCCAGCTGGCCACCGGTCGTCAATCGAGCACGTCCATCTGATGCGGGAGAGGATCCACAGAGTGATGCCCTTGGTCCGGAAACACCTCAGTCAAGTGCAGCGGGCCCAACAACGCCACTACGATCGGGCGGCGCAGCCACAGGAGTTCTGGATGGTAGACCACGTCCTGGTCCTGGTCCTGGTCCTGGTCCCCAACGCGGCTTGCAAGTTCTTGGCCACCTGGCGAGGGGCATATACCGTGACCGAGAAGGTGGGCCCGGTCACCTACAGGGTGCGTCAAACCGGGCGAAGACGGGAAAGCCAGTTGTACCATATCAACCTGTTAAAAATGTGGATTGGAACCCGGACCCAGCTCTCCGCACTTACCACCTCCTCTCCCGTGGTTGTGGACATGGAGCCCCAACTGTCCGCCACCCAGAAGACGGAGCTGCAGCACCTGGTCGGTCAGTTCCCCGATGTGTTCTCCCCCCTCCCTGGGCGGACCAACGTGGTACAGCACGACATCCGAACACCACCAGGACTCATCGTGTGGCATCGGCCCTATCGTGTCCCGGAGGCTCGGAGACACACCATCGAGGAGGAAGTTAAGGAGATGTTGAAGTTAGGACTCATCTCGGAGCCCCTGCTCCAGCCCCATCGTCCTGGTCCCGAAGCCCGATGGCACCCTCTGGTTCTGTAATGACTACCGCCGCCTAAACGAGATCTCGCAATTTGACGGCTATACAATGCCAAGAGTGGACGAACTCCTCGACCGACTCGGGAGGGCCCGGTATATCTCCACCCTCGACCTGACAAAAAGGGTATTGGCAAGTCGGACTCACAGAGGAGGCCAAGCCCAAGACCGCCTTCTCCACCCCAAGTGGCCACTGGCAATACCGGACCCTCCCATTTGGCCTACATGGGGAGCCGGCAACCTTCCAACGCATGATGGACATTCTCCTGTGGCCCCATCAAGCCTACGCCGCCGCTTACCTGGACGATGTCGTCGACCACCTAGAGCGGCTCCGGAGGGTGTTAGGAGAACTGCGGAGGGCTGGACTTACGGCCAACCCCCGGAAGTGCACCCTCACCCGTACTGAGAGTGCAGAAAGCCGCAGCTCTGCAGTGAATGGGTGCCATCAGAATGACTCAAAAACATCTTAATAATCCACAAGTAACCCACAATATTCCACACAATTAATCCCTATTCACAATTAATCTCTCCAATTTCTCCAAAATTTAATTTCTCCAAATCTGTCCCGATGAAGAAACAAATTAATTTACATCTTGGGTGGCTTGAGGATGAGAACATTTTCAAAAAAAAAAATTAATTTTTGGGTGAACTATTCCTTTAAAGCTCTGAAGATTTCACAAATTGAGTTTGTTTTGAGTGTTGAGTTTGTCAAGTCAAATCAAGTCACCTTTATTTATTTATAGATCACAACATTCATTAGGAAAACAGTGTGTCAATAATGCAAAATGATAGTTAAAGGCAGTTCATCATTGAATTCAGTGATGTCATCTCTGTTCAGTTAAATAGTTTCTGTGCAAGTCAACGATATCGCTGTACATGAAGTGACCCAAACTAAGCAAGCCAAGAGGCGACAGCGGCAAGGAAGATTTGACTTTTTTTTTTTTTGACAATGCTGCCCTAGAATATGACTGATGGGGTAATTAGAGATTAGAGATTCAATCAATCTAACTGGTTAGAATGACAGTACTTTCAATTCATTGCACACAGTGCAGAATAAATGACTGGGAATTCATAACTTTGTATTATTAATAACTGAGACCACAAACCCCAAGCCATAATTAGAGTAAATATGGATGATTAAAATCCATTAATCATTCATAATGCTGTTATGCTTATTGTGTGGGTGTAAAAGCATAAGCTGTGGCTTATGAATGTATTGCATTCCAGTTTAATAGTCTGTTTGAACATCCTTTATAGATGCATCGATGTATGTCCACTGACTCTGCTTTTTGTTTCACAGAGCCATTATGAAGATGCTGACATATACCCTCTTCCAATTTATGAAAGTTTGTTAAAAAAAATGTCCTTGGGATGTCTGAAGTTAATTATCTTTTTTACTGACACTGAAGACATTCTCGCTGAATTAGTAGGCAAGGACATTTTGTCCAAATTGAAGTAAGAACAGGTTTAATCTCACACTAGCCTGTAAAATCAGTCTGGGCACTATAAATATGTTATAAATGCCAAATTACCAAACATTTGAGCATACTACACCTGTAGGATGACAATGTAGATCAACTAAAGAATATGTTGTGATTCATCATTATAATTTTATCATTAATGCAATAATTGTCTTTTCTGTTGTCTTTGGGGTGTGCTTTATATGAAATATGGAATATTATTAGTAATACAATTTTGCACATCTCCATAAACAAGAAAAACTAAAAAAAACATCAAACATACCTCTTACTTTAGACATTAAAAATTGCTTATTTTAATGTTGTATTATTATTACAATTAAACTGTTAATTAACTAACTACATAACAATTCCACTGTTTTCTTTGTGTTTAAAAAGAACCTTTAAAAGTGTCACACAATTGATTGGTTGATGGTATTGATGGTCTGGAGGAAAGGATCAGTGCTTCCACTGAGTAAGAACATTTACATTTACAAGTTCTGAAATATTTAATTCTAAAATGAGTAGTTACAAAACCATAAAGTAGAATACACCCGAAAACAACATGGAATGTTGAGATTTAATTGTTAACGTTTTCATTTTGTTCTTTCAGAACTCTTAACAAATTGATGCTGAAGACGTTTTCTGCCACAAATACAGTCCTGGTTAATACTCTGGCCTTTCTGCTGTCTGATTAATTTCTCTCAAGGCAAAACCTAAATTCAGTGATGACCCTTCCTTACCCTTTTTCTAATTCTACAGGATTTTGTGGTGCTTCCAGTCAATTATGTTGAAGTCAGGTCTGATAAACTGAGCTGTAGGCTTCATCATTTCATTGTGAGGATGCATCTGATGCTGGTTCCCAAATCTGTAAACAAGATATTTTCTAGTTTGTGTACCCAAAAATGAAACTTTGCTTAAAATATACTCAGGCCTCAGGCCATCCATCATGTAGACGACTCAAAGATTTGGAGAAATGTAGCATTACATCACTTGCTCACAAATGGATCCTCTGCAGTGAATGGGTGCCGTCAGAATGAGAGTCCAAACAGCTGAGAAAAACATCACAAAAACCACAAGTAATCCACATGACTCCAGTACATCAATGTTACATTTCTCCAAATCTAAGTTTTGGATGGCATGAGAGTGAGTAAATTTTTAGCAAATTTTCATTTTTGGGGAAATTATTCCATTGATGTTGGATTAAACGGCTAATTTTTAAAATATTTTAAAATTACATCTTTTTTATGATTTTATGACCTTTATTTATTTACTATTTAACTGAATAATAGCTTAATCAGAATGAAGTTCTAGTTTACCAAAGAACCATGCAAAGATGGTGGAATAAGATGGCAGCAGTGAGGTATAGAGAAAGCATGACTAACATCTATTTATGGGTCTGCGAAGTCAGCAGAAAAGGAAAAAAGCAACATGCATCAATGCTTAAATGCCATTGGTTGTACTTTGAAGGTGCATTAAATCATTTTGGTTATACTTTGAGCATTTGATCACTTAAAAGGGCCCTTAAAGGTAACAATATTCATATGCATATACAGTAAATTAATACACATATTTATTATTAGTAAAATATGTACAATTATTGTTGTGGTGTAAATTGCCTAACATAATTTATAAAAAGCTCAGCCATCTCAAATGTAATTGCTTTAATAAAATGTATGAAGTAATCCATTTGACTAATAAAGGGAAACTTGAACTAATTCATTTTGCCTTGCAGTAATTGAATTATCCATTATCCACCAGCAGAGGGCGCTGGACATCTGCTGCTCACTCCACCTGCACTGACTGGACACCAAACAGATCCTCTTTCTTGGCCGCCATGATAGACATAAATACAATAAAATTTAATGCCATGCTGTAGTTAGAGGATACTATATATTTTTTTATATAGTTTCATTTTGATTTTGTCTTCAGATCAGTATGGCTGGATTTCTGAGTATGATTTCAGCCACTAGCAGAGGCGGTGTGTCTGGATAAGGGACTTTCTATTGTATCAGCTCACCTCTGTTTGCCAGCACTGTCACTGTGACTGATTTGTTTGGAGACCTAGGGGAAGTAGAGGAGCTGAAGAAATGAGCATAAAGGCCACAAAAGATGAAATAAAAAAATGAAGCTTTATCAGCACCAGAATGATGCATGTGTGCACCTGGCTGCTTCTGGTGGAGAAGCCAAAAGAGTTTGAATACAGTACCTGAGAGAAACCCATAATACACTGCTACTGTCAGTAGAAATTTTGTAGCTGTGTTATTCTGTTGTGGTTAATACAAAATAAACATAACTAGAACATTGGTGTTTTGATCCTTACGAGGACTAAGCCATGAGCCATCCCTGTTGAGCTCTTGCATATAAGATGCTCAATAGTTCACCCAATATTGAAAATTCATCAGAAAAAGTCATCGTTCACTGAAATTTTTCTTTTTTTATCCACACAATTGAAAAAAGATAATAAGGTAAGTTTTGACATAGCCCACTTAAGTTTATTGACTTTGATAATATGTGTGTGTTCCATAGAAGAAAGTAAATCATACAGGTTTTAATTGGCATTAGTGTGAGGAAATGATGACCGAATTTTCATTTTGAGTGAACTATTCCTTTAAGCACTGTCTTTACTTGGATCTGAAGAAAAAATGAATGAATGAAATGAAAACCTTCTGCTCAGTATGTGTTGTTACTAAAAAGTAAGATTAAATTATGTTGGCTTGCAATGTACTTAAATGAGATCTGTATAACAGTATAGCAGACTGTATACATACATGCATATAAATATCCATTGTCACTCTATATAGTATATAAGATATCGTAGTAAGATGATTAGGTTTATGATCTAAGCTCTAGTTTTCATTCAAAACATAAAATGCAATGCAATCGTGATTGAGAGATGTACAAATAAACATTTCACAAAAATGTAATGCCTATTAAAAAATAAATAAAATTATAATAATGTATTGATGGTCAAGTAAACCTAAACTTAATTAATCCAGTAAATGTTTATCTTGAAATATTGCTAACAATATAGAAGTTATCTTTACAATTACTGTATAAAAACAACAAATTATCAGTCAGAGGGCAGAAGGGATGAAGCACATTGTGTACAACAGAGTTTTCAGCAAAGTTTTGATAATGTTGAGCATTTCGAGGCCTTACAATTTCACATATTAGATACAGTAAGGATACAGTATGTATCATAAAGTTAAGTATGAGAAATAGCAACAATAGCAGCCAATTAGCAAGCAGCCAATTATCATTACATATTGCTGCTTAGTTTAAAAACAACAGGACATAACAGGATCTATTATGTGTGGTATAGCTGTTGTTTTTTATCTACAGTGAATTCGAGTACACTAATTGCAGGGACGATTCCCGCGGAGCAGCTTGAGGTGAAGGACACAGTGGTGTTACAGCAGGGTTGTTATCTCACTAACGACCTCCATGACTTAAATATTAGGTTGCTTTAGACTTAAATGAGGGCTCACTTTGGCCTTCATAAATATGAGACCTCAATAAATGGTATTTATTTACATTGTTAAAAACATAATTGTCTATAGACATAATGTCTTGGTTACAAGCTAATTGGCTAGTCAGACAAGTATTTTCATTAATGTTACTTTAATGAACATTGGGACTGTTTGTATCACATGCTTGTCTCTGTTTTACACGTTACAGAGTGTGAATCGGTGCTTTAGTGGTGCAGAGTCTTTCGTTAACTTTAGGTGGCGACAAGTTCTCTTTATGGAGAGTCATTCATTTAATAATTCAACCAAATGATTCGTTATAAAACTGATTCATTAAGGAACGGAAACTGCACTGCTGAGTGAGTTATTGAATCAGATTCATACAGAAACTAAAACCGTCGCCTGTTCCTCGGAGACTCTGGAACTAATGTGGCTGACAAAGCTATATAAGAAAGACGACCTGGAAAAATTGTGTCTTTAATGTAAGTTAGTGGTGTTATACTCTTGTTTTTTAACTTTTGTTTAAAAGAGGTCGCGCTGTTTTGAATATCGGCTCATTACCTTCGACTTCATTCCTGCTGTAGCTTTGGGACTTTGTGAATAGTGCACTACATACTCCTTTTATTTATGTCATATCTTATGTTAACATTGCAGGAATATAGTAATACACAATTTTGATATTGTCTTACTGAGCTAGTCATTGTATCATTGTGGAATAACTACAACTACAATATGTTTTTTAACTTGTAATTTGAAAAAATATTTTTTTTTCGTTTTGCTGTAGGCCTATTATAACTATAATTAACACAAGATATCGTTTTGAATTGTCTTAAATCGATTTGATATCTAATTGATGATCACTGTAAAGTTAGATACCAATAACTTTTTAAAATGCCTTGTGCTTTATATTTTATAGGTAAATAAGGTTATGTTCAAATACATTTTTGTAACTTTTATGTTTCGTTATGATACCGTATCGTCCTCAGCAAAGGTGGAAGTAAAGCAATAATTTGTCTCTTTTGGACAGGTTATTATACAAATAATGTCTAGCCCATTATACTATAAAGGCCTATCGATAATGAAGTGAAAATATGTTTTGTATTTCAATACGCAATATGGGATTTTAAACCAATTTCGTATTTCATCGGTGGATTCTAAGTTAAATCACATGTTATTACTTTGCTGTGGGCTATTTTAAGCAAAATGTTAACATTTGAAATGCCCCCAAAACAAACTTAACAGCTTAAATATTGTTGCAACAACCAAAACATATCATGGTTGAATTTATATTACTTCAGTAAGCCTGACCAGGTTATTTTATTTTTTTGAATGCAACAGTAAAGGAAGAAATCATGTTTTAAATAATTATTATGTTGCATGTTTATTGTAGGTAAAAACTGGTTGTCTACAATGCTATGACAAAACCACCCATTAATGTGTCTAAATTTGGTCAATCCAATTAGACATCAATGGGCTATATTATTATAGGTTTTATTAATATTTTTTTAAAACAAACAAAAAAATGGATAAAAACCTATTTTAATTGGATTTTTTTAGTAATTTTATTGTGTATTTTTGTAATTTATATATATATATATATATATATATATATATATATATATATATATATATATATATATTTTTTTTTATATGCCTATTAGAGATTTTATTTTAAGTTTTTAGTTATTTTAGTACTTCAGTTTAAACTAAAAGTTAGTGAGATATGGTTCTTTGGCAATTAGCTGAATTAAAACAAGATTGTTTATATGTTTTCTTTTATTTCAGTTAATTTTCCATTCAAGTAACAAAAATAAATTTAGTTTTAGTTAATGTTTTAATTATAAGTTAATTTGCTTTAACTTGACAAATCGGTTTAAGTAATCATCTACTCACATGTTACTCCCATGTTACTTGTCCAGTAGAATTATTATTTAAAAAAAATCCATACAATGAAAATGCATTATGAACAAGTTAATTTACCATTTATTTAGAAAATACTTGCACTTATGTAGAGAGTTACTAAGTTGTTAATTTTTTCCCCCTTTTGCTAATACTATCTTATCTCGCCTATAGGGTTTCAAGTGAGCCAGGACTGCCAGCGGTGGCCCCTCGAAGACAATAGATTGCCCCTGTTCAGACTGCTTCCAAGAATTAATGTTTTGTGCAGCTGAGCTCAATGTAATTTCTGAGAATCAAAGTCACTGAACACATGTATGTGCACGGGGTTTCTTCCTCTGGTTTTCTCTTCGTCTGACACACCAGCACACACACTCTCTGCACAGAGTCTGTTCGTGTAAACCTTCTTCCCTTCCCCCCCACATCTCTCTCCCTTTCTGTCCCCCTCGTCCTCCCCTCCCTCTCACTCTCACTTACAGCCTGCGAGCACTATTTCAAGCCTCCATCAGAAGGAGCGAAGGAGAGCGAGTCACAGAGGTCGGGGGGAGGGGCCTGCAGACAGGATTTGGAGTTCAAGTGCATGTGGAGAAAATGACCTGGAAGACAGCGAGACAGAGAGCGGAATGGGAAAGCGCAGGCTGGAATATCCTCTTTTTTTTCCAGGCACTGATTTTTGCCCTGGATACAAAGAAGGTGAGATTAACAAAAAAAAACAAGCACTCTCGACTCTCAAAAAGAGCAAATGAAAGAAAATCGAACGCCGGGAGACGAGAGCGGAGGACTAGAAAATGTATGTTATTCTGGCCCCCTCCCCTGAACTCTCGGCTACGACTCACTCCTCCTTCTTTCCTCCCTCCCGTGAACCCCTTAGCCTCTCTTTCTATCTGTCGTTCCCTCTGTGTCATCCTCTCCCCTCCCCATCTCCTCATGCAGTCGCTTGCGTACACATGCGCCCTTACGATCTCGCTCTCCTTTTCCTCTCTCTCCGCCGGCTGCAGTGCTTCTCTTCTCATCCTCGCTGTCTGGCAGCTCCATCCGTGGTTCCTCCCTCCTGGACGGAGAACACACGCAGCCTTTTTAATGGGCCCCCCACCCCTCTGCGTGCCTCCCTAAAAAAAAAAAACAGGCCCCTTTTCCTACTTCTCTCGGTGCCTGATCACCATCCGCTCTCCTTTACAATTCACTTACATTTATCATTTTTTCTCGTTTTCTCTTTGCGTTGAATCATTTTCCAGCTCTATCCCGCAAATTCTCACATTCATAATGTGAAAGCAGTTCAGAGTGCTGAATGAAGAGTAGGAAATGGGATGGGTAGGAGGAAAAACGTGGTTTGGGAGGAAACGCTTAGGGAAGAAAAGTGACTGGGATAGCGGAGAGGAGGAAGGACCCGGAGCAACGAGAGAGTGCCAAACGTGGGATCAGCGAAACCGCGGGAAAAAAGAAGGACCGAGCAGGTACTCTAGTTCTATTTTTCCTTAGTCACCATCTCTTTCTATTCATCCCTATCTTTCCACTTTAAGTCTCTGTTCCTACTATTTCTTGTTCACTTTTTGAAATCACCTTCAGAAGGCACTTATTTTTCCTTTTTCTGTCCCCTGCATTTTAATCTTCTTGAAAACCAACAGTTCAGTCTGGATTGTCTCGTTTCATATTTTGCGAGGCTGATATCGAGAATGACCATTCAGGCATCGCCAGACGACACAATCAAAGCGTGTGTGAGATGCGTGTTGAAAACGGATGATTATTGTTTCCTCATTCCTTCACTTTTCTTGTCTAATGCTTGTGCTGCAAATATTGTGTGTGAGTATGCACGGTAGGTTTTGTCCGTAAATGATTCTGCGTGTGCATGTGTGTGTCGTGAGTGTGTTTATGTCACCATGCGTGCTTGAACATGCAGGAGGGCGAACCGTGCTTGGAATTGTGGGGGTCGCTCTCTTTCACCGTTTCTGCCTTGCTCGTTGTTCCCAGTGTGCCCTAACTTCCTCTGTCCATCACCCTTTCATCCGGGAACCCCACCACTGTCCATCCATCCGGTCGTCCGCTAGCTCAGGGGAATCAGAGACAATGGCCACAGATCTCAGGCCTGTATGTGTGCCACAGTTGACTTGTACAGTTAGCACTAGGCAAAAAGGCACACTGGGTCTTTGAGTTTGGGAAAAGTAACGGTTCTTCTTGCGAACGCCAGGGCGATACATCGACTGCACCGCTAAGGAACGGCAAGCAAGTTCGTGGAAACATGTGGTAAAGTGCACATTTCATCCAGGGTTTTACTTGGTGCATCGAGGCATTGAATCAGAGATGTTATTGTTGAAATGCACAAAAGTCAAATGCTCTGGCTCTGGCTGTGTGTGTCATGAGGTTCGATTCTCTGTTTCCTTTGGAATAATTCTGGATGAGATATTTGTGGGTTATTGTGGCATCTCTCCACATTTTTGTACAGAGGGAGTGTCTGTGGTTTAGATCATGCTCCGCTGTCTGCATTTGGTCCTCGATGCACCTGGATCTGGTAGGTTTAACGTTTGTCTGGGTGTAGGTGTTTATTGGTAAGCAGGCTGTAATGAAAATAAGTGCGTGTTTGTG